>NC_041387.1:60402258-60448826 GCF_002162155.2 Triticum dicoccoides | reverse complement strand
GCCCCGACGCCGCCTCGACCCCGCCCCGACGCCGCTGCCCCACCTCGACCCCGCCCCGTCCACACCACCGTCGACCCGCCTCCCTCGACGCCACGGCGCGGCAGGACCTAGACTAGACGCCCAAGGTACGACCACCTCCTCCTTACTTCTCCATTCCGCAAGTCCATAGCCTCCTCTCACGTGCTTGCTTCCTTCTCCATTCCACTGATTCTGGTCAGTGTGTGTATGCTTATTGATGGCAAATGACAAAGTTGAATCATATTAGTTTTAGATTCGTTGAAATATTAAGTCCTTAGTTGAAAGGTTGCAATGAGCAGTTTGCATTGTCCATTTGTGCCATTTTCTGCTTCTAATTTTGTTGGTTCTTCTAGCAAGCATATTCCATTGATCCTGATTGAATTCCCTTACCATTTTGTCTATCTGTGGTTCTTTACTTCGGTGATGTAATCATTTTAAAGTTTGACCTAGATACTATAATTAATAAACAGTTGTGAATAGTATATATCGAGAGGACTCCACTATGCAACCTTTGACATGCTTATCACATACTGTTATTTATAGTGAACCTTCTTTACTTGTATTTACAGGGAAACAATTGGTACAATTCTTGCCCGGGGCCACAGCCGTGTACCTGTGTATTCAGGAAACCCTAGAAATGTTATAGGTCTCCTGTTGGTAGGTAAAAATTATGCCATGGAGAATTACTCGATGATCTTTCTTTATGTACTTTACTAACTTAGAACCATTTAAATATTATTTAGGTCAAAAGTCTTCTGACAGTTCGTGCTGAAATAGAGACGCCAGTTAGTGCTGTTTCCATTAGGAGGATTCCAAGGTATATACCCCAATTCTATTTAAATATAAATTGGAAAAATATCTTTCAAAATTTGGTACAATTGCTTGAATTTTTGGAGTACACGCATTATGGGCTAGTGATGATCATATGCACTAGTTACTAGTAGATGCTTCTCGACCCAATTTGAGCAGCAGAGCACTAGCACCAAGCTCTGGGTTTTGTTCGGTACACTCTGAGATGTAGATGCCTGAAAGATAAACATGTTGTTTGTCTACAAAAAAAACTTGATTACTATTATGGGCTAGTGATGATCATATGCACTAGTTACTAGTAGATGCTTTTTTATCCTCAGATTGGCGTCTAGTGTTCATAGAAATATATGATTATCTTTGTTGTATAAACTGACTGGCTGCCAAGTTACAACTTACTGGTGAAAGTTCATTTTTTTTATCAGTGGCATATGAGTGGCAGAAAAGTGGCTAGCCTCGTCTGCATATATGAGCATATAGATCAACAAAAAATAAACCCATTCGGCAAGAACATTTATGCACCTATTTACTAGAAGAATGAATAAATGAATGTCAGGGCTAGAGATCATTACTGTTTGTTATCCAGGAAATACAAAAGTTTGGATTGTTGAATGCATTCTGAATTCTAGCTATACAAAAGTTTTTTCCTTCTGAAATGTGTTTTTCTTCTTCTTCCTGTTTTGAGTAGTTTGCGTAAGTTTTCTGAAATGATGATGTATTTTTCTTAATTCAGCGAACCGTGAGATGGACTTAGAAGAAGAAACTGTCTCCCGATTGCAGTTGATTAATTAGTATATATGTTGTAGACTTGTAGCATACCTACCTCCATATGGTTTTATATTTCAACTTGATTTCTGAATATTCCAAACCACACGCGAAGTCCTTTCTTACAAGAAGAAGTTTCTCTTCATAACAGTGAACAAAACTACTGTCAATCAGCTCAGTTCTAGTGCTGTTGGATTTTTTTTAATTGGCTTCTTGCAGTTTTGAAAATTCAGTTTATTCGGTTACTGAAAATTCAGTTAATTCAGTTAGGCACACAAATTTCAGAACTTTTGTGTGCCCTAGTACTTGGTGTTTGTAGAAAACCAGGAGTGTCAATGGGACTAGAATTCACTTGTTCTTATATGGGTTTGTAAAACTTGTTCATGTACTGAACTACTAATGCCTTGTGATGCTCTGAATTACTTGTGATGCCTCTAAATTACTTGTGATCACATTGAGAAAGACTTGTAAAGATGATGATCATCTTTAACAGAAAACAATTTGTGATGATTTTGCTAGTTTGCTGGGTTTTGTCTCCGACCATCGTGTCGTGATGATTTTGCAGGTACCCCGAGAGGCCCTTGAGTTTGCCGGAATGTCGATTAACTTCCGTTCCGGCAAATTCGGGTACTCCATATGTCCTATTTTCAGCAAAGGTCATGCTGAAATTTTCCGTGAATTTTAGCATGACTTTGCTAAAAATAGGACATATGGGGTACTTGTGACTAATGCATAGGCCGGGGTATCTTAGTAGTTAATTAAGTAGGATCAAGTGCCCCGGCGTACTTGTGACTAATGCATGGCTTTTAGGGTGCCTCGGTGTCGATAAAAACCGAAATGATGAAAAGTTAGGCTTTTAGGGTGCCTTGGCGTCGAAAACCCCTCAATGATAAAAGCTTAGATTTTAGGATGCCTCGGTGTCGACAAACCCTAAATGATGAGACCATGATCTTGTTCCTTGACAATAACCAACTTTTTGACCAAACTTTGTTTCTATTTAGAGAGAAACATGGCCCACAACGATGAGGCCGGGGGTTCGGGCGGCAAGGCATTCTGGGAGCTGTCCCAGGAGATGGAGGAACAACCTCACTTGTATGAGGCCGCCGCCTTCCCCACCGATCCTGAGACCACAGATGGTGCCGCCGAGGATGACCACACTGATGCCACCACTGATGGTGCCGCCGAGGATGCCACCACTGATGATGGCGGCGCACGCACAGATAGCAGCCAGCCGAAGAGGCAACGGAAGGACCGGCGCCCGATCGTGCTCCGCACCCTCAAGGAGGAAGTTACTGAAGTGGACTCCAAAGGGAATCCAACGGCGCCCGAACGAATAGTCAAGGGGTACTCGCTTCAGCTCGGGTGCATTGTCCGGAGCACCGTCTCGATCAACACCGAGAACCTGAGGCATCCTGACCGAGGGAATTTGCGCCACCTCCTCTTCACGAAGCTGCACGAACGATACAAGTTCCCCGCTGAATTCGAAAACACAAGCCTCAAAGGGAATAAAGTGAACAATGCTGCCCTCACGAAGATGAGCCAGGCCCTGTCTACTTGGAAAAGCAATGTGAAGAGAATGATCGAGAAAGGTGAGAGTTATGAGAAGATCAAGGAGAAAAATCCTTCGATCACCGAAGATGACTACAACGACTTCAAGATCAATTGCTCGAGCACCGCAAGCTCCCAATCAAGTGAGTGGGGGAAACAAATGCGGGAGCTGAACATAGGGGAACACACACTCGGTCCCGGCGGTTACAGAGTGGCGGAGCCTATATGGGACAAGGAGGAGGCGGACCGTGCCGAGCAAGGCCTACCGCCCCTCTTCGATAAATACGGTGACAAGCAGACCAGGAACTTTGTCAGGGCCCGGTACAAGAAGGACCCGAAAACAAAGGAGCTTACCACGGATCCGAAGACCAGGCGGCTTGAGCTTGTTCTGGTAAGGAATACACCCCCGCGTAATTAGCTCCATATGGTTGCATTCTAATTAATGAAGCCGAATTTCTAAATGGTTCACATTCCTTCCGCAGGCGACTGAAAGCAGTAGCGCGGGGTCGACTAAGAGCAACCCTTGGGACACCACTCTAAATAGGGGGTTGAATATAATGAAGAACAAGGATAAGCTCAGTAAGCCGACGTCAGCTGGTCGTGTGGCCGGCAAAGGCTTGTCGACAAAATGGGGGTCATACTATACCGCTAGTGTGCGGAAGGAGAAAAAGACCAGCTCGGAAAGCCAGGCGTGAGAGGTTCAAGAACTCAAGGCACAGGTGGCGCGGATTTCGGAGATTGTCCAAGAGCAAGTGGAACAACGACTCGGAGCGACGATCACCACCCTTGTGCCTACCTTGATCTCGGGGTTGAGTGCGTGGATTGCGGGCGGCCAACAGGGGCCGCCCCCGATTCCTAGCTTCACGGCCAGCAACTCGCATAATGCGATGGCGGGGCCATTGGTGCCTCCGGCGGAGGCGGCATTGGTGTCTCCGACGCCGGCACGGGAGCTTAATGCACCCGGGTGTACGCCGGCCGGCACCTCTTCAGCAAGCGGCCGCTCCGTCAACTGCACGCCCGCCGTTGGCGGTGCCTCGACATTAGCCGAGCTCGACGCCATCATCACGGTAACTAATTAAGCCTCTCTCGGCCGAGGACTTCATCTCCTTGCCTTTGACTGGGCATCCCTGACGCCCTACATGTTTTCGCAGGGCGCCGCCGACGTTCCATGCACTCTCCTCCACTTCGTGAACAATGAGTTGGTCGATGTCGCCAAGGGCAAAATCGTTCAACCGGGCAACCCCTTGTTCCACGGTACCCAGATGCCACCCAACTTGTTTAGGGTTCAACTGGTTCGGGTGCTGCCAGGCTGCGACGACTTGTTACCTCCGATTCGACCCGTCGGGGCCGACGATGATGACGTGATGACCCTCAGCGCCTGCCTGAGCTGGCCCCTGCTTTGGCCGAAGA
Source organism: Triticum dicoccoides (assembly GCF_002162155.2). Taxonomy (NCBI): domain Eukaryota; kingdom Viridiplantae; phylum Streptophyta; class Magnoliopsida; order Poales; family Poaceae; genus Triticum; species Triticum dicoccoides. Next base: position 60,444,278 of record NC_041387.1, on the reverse strand, counting down.
GCCAGATTCGTTTGGGGGCGGGGGACACCACCCCAAAGACAACACCGCCAGTCGTGCCGGCGCCAAGTCGGCCCCATGGCAAGACCGCCGTAACGGTGCCGGACATCCCTATGCCACTGGATCCAAACATGCATATGGCACAGGATCAGAACGACGACGACGACGACGATGATACATTTGGCAACGTCGATCAGTACTTTGCCGAGCATGGGTACGATGGCGACTTCATGGGGCCTCCTTCTCAAGAACCAAACCCAACAAAAGACGTGTGAGATCTAGCTCGTACCGCGGAGAAGCCAAGTTGCAACAGGCGCCGTCTGGCGTTCAGCTCTCAGGAGACGCCTCTAGCTGCCGACTTCACCGAGCCTCAGATAGGCGAGGTGCGAAATATTATCAGCCCCAACACACTCAAGAAGGCGATCTGTGAGCAGAACTCGGTCCCATTACAGGAGAAGAAGAAGGCACGCAAAAGAAAGACTAAGAAGGGTGCGAGCCAGCCGGCACCGAGTACGATCCGTGCTCAGGACGGGCCACCTTCACCGCAGGATATCTCGAGGAGGGTGCATGTGGCGGGTAGGGCGATGCTACCACCAAATATGCTCAATGCTGCAACCGGTGCTATGCGGAGTCTGCACGACAGTGTTCTTTCTTTGGAGAAGCGGCGTCTCAGAGAGAAGGATGTGGCATACCCGGTTTTCGTGGCCAAGGTGCCAGAGGGCAAGGGCTTTGTGGATGGCGACATCGGGGGTACGATCGTCCTGCGGTTTGATGACATCTTTGCTATGTTTAACCTTCATCCGCTGCACTACACCTTCGTTCGGCTATTTTCGCTGAGTATGGAGATGCGGATCATTCGCGACAAGACCCCGGACATCATGATAGTCGACCCCGTCTACATGCGTGCCAAGATCTTGGGCAGCGCTGGGGACCGGCAAGTCGCGAGTTCTTACCTCGAAGGCGTCATTCTGGCAAACCAAGATAAGGATAACTTCCTCGTGCCTTACTTTCCCGAGTAAGTCCTCCCCTCAACCGGCCCGTAACATATGAATTCTTACTTTTTGATCGTTTTTCTTTTAACATTCCGTGTTTTCTGCAGTGACACACGTTGCACGCTCATCCTCCTAAGCCCCAAATATTCCATGGCCACGTATTTCGACCCGGACCGTCAGTCGAACGTAGACTACACAAATGTCAAGAAGGTTCTTGATGATGTTCTCCCCGGCTACGCCCAATCTGGAGGCACCTTCACCAGGCCTATTCGTAAGTACGGCAAGCACGTGTTCTCCCACAATACGACGTTCTGCTGCGTCAAGCAGCCGCCTGGCGGTCAGAAGGGTGCCTACTACGCCATCCATCACATGCGGGCGATCGTACGGGACCATCATCAACTTCTGCTACCGAGTAAACTCATATATTGGGCCGCGAGCGTGTCGGCAATCCAGGACGCGGACCTCCGACAAGAATTCTTTCGCATCCAGTCGGAGTTTGCGGAAATCATCCATCAAGATGTCCTTCGTACCTCGGGGCAGTTCTACCTCAGAAATCAACCGTCCAACAGTGACATCGACACAATGCTACAAATGCAGGATGACAACGCCCGTTCTTTCATGACTCCCACGATAGACGGCGGCTTCATCCACGCTCCGGTCCCTTGAGTCGAGTTGTCTAGTTCTGAAACATCGATTGGCTCATGTTGTAATTAAACTTTAATGAACTTGTAGTATGTCTCTTTGGTTTCGAGAGTCGTTCAACTTAGATGTAATCGATGCTATTAATGTCTTCCTTTTCTCTTCCGATCGTTCTGTTGCATAATTATATATTGCTTATGTATTGTCTGTGAATTGGTACTAACGTTTCGTTTGGCTAGTGCATAGCGATACCGACGTATGTCGTGTACAAGGGTAAGGTTCCCGGAGTCTACAATGACTGGGAGGAGTGTCGGAGACAGGTTCACCGATTCAGCGGTAACAGTTACAAAGGGTACACCACTAGGGCCGAGGCCGAATCTAGATACGCCCGCTATCTAGCGGGAGAGGGGAGGGAGCGTTGGAGGAACCGGATGAAGACGAGTTTCATTGTGATGATGCTCATCGTGATGACCGCAGCTCTCTTCTATGTGATGGTAGTTTAGATGATCGATATCGACTTGTAATGTGAAGACAAACTCGCTACTCGCGGTCTCGAGACTTGTAATATAATGTTCTATCTTTGTTCGGTCTTTTTAATTCGGAGACTAATATGATGAATTGTATTCGGAGACTAATATGATGAATTGTATTCAAAGACTAATCTTCTATTGTATTCGATGAATCTGTTGTTGATGTGTGTTGTCTATATTTTGTCAAACTATACATTTTGTAACCTGTGCAAAAAACAGAAAATAAAAAGATAAAAAAAACCTAATATTCATACTAATGGCGCATCACAGGACAGTGCGCCATTAGTATGACAGTGCATACTAATGGCGCATCACTGGGTAGTGCGCCATTAGTATGCTGCGGTTACTAATGGCGCATCCAGTGGTGGTGCGCCATTAGTATGCCAAAGCACCTGGGTATACATGGCCCCTGGGAGGCATACTAATGGCGCACGCTGGCCTATACTAATGGCGCACCCGCGGTGCGCCATTAGTATACCAGATACTAATGGCGCACCAGGTGGTGCGCCATTAGTAAAAATTACTAATGGCGTGCTGTTAATGGCGCACCACAGATGCGCCATTAATGGCCATATTAGGTGCGCCATTAGTAGGGGTTTTTCTAACCTGCCCTATCGGAGTGGTGGAGCCGTCAGTGACTTCTGAGAAAGGCTTGGTTGGCTGAAGTTGATCATAAGGCACTTGGAGGTTGTTGAACGTCTTTACGGACAGAACGTTGAGTCCTGCGCCACCATTGATGAGGGTCGTGGTAACTTGCACATTGCTAATGACCGGGGAGCAAAGCATCGGGAGGATGCCAGCCGTAGCCGCGCACTTGAGCTGATCCGCTGAGCTGAACGTGATGGCGCACGTGGATCACCTGAGAGGGCACGTGGCCTCGAGCTTGGGGAGGACTACATTCACCTCACGAGCAAACTGCTTGAAGATGCGCTGAGAGGCTGGTGCGTGGGCACCGCCCAAGATGCAAGCGATAGCACGTGGCTCCTGGAAGCCCCCAACCCCCTCGTCCTGGTGGTGGTCGTCATTCCTTCTTAGCGGTGGTGGCAGAGGAGGAAGGCCTGCATTGCCCTACAGGTGATCCTCACGAGGCTGATCCCTCCAAGCCCCCTTGCGAGGTTGGTCCTGCCAGCGATCCTCGCGAGGTCGGTCACGCCACTCCTGGCGAGGGCCTCGGTCGTCCAATCGTCCTCCACCTCTTCCCCCACCTCAGCCGTAGCCCCGCTCGTTGCACTCGGGGCGTCGACCGATGCGTCCTTCTCGAACGGCTCTGAGCTCCTGGCATTCGTTGGTGTTGTGGGTGTAGAGGTTGTGGTAGGCGCAGAATCGGTTGCCCTTGGACGATTCCGGCTGGTCCCTGCCATGCTTTGTGTCTGGTTCTGCCGCGAGCATGGCTGCTCCTTTGCGCTTCACGTCCTTGGCCTTGGCTTTCTTCTCTTCTAGGTCAACAGCTGGAAGCTCGAGGAGGGAGAGGCGCCCCTCCTCAGCTCTTGCGCACTTAGTCGCCAGGTTGAACAACTCTAGAGATGTGCACAGATCCTCGTGGATGGCGAGCTCCTCCTTCATCTTGACGTCGCGGACGCCGTCAGAGAATGCTGAGATGATGGCCTCCTTAGTCACCTTGGGAATCTTGAGGCGAGCGCTTTGAAGCGCTGGATGTACTTCTGCAAGGTCTTTCCTGGCTATTGCTTGATGCGGCGCAGGTCACCCACGACCGGGGCACGGTCGTGAGTACCCTGGAAATTGGCGATGAAGCGGTTGTGCATCTCGTCCCAAGAGGAGATCGAGCCGGGAGGCAGGTTCAGGAGCCAAGTGCGGGCACCATCCTTGAGCGCCATGGGAAACCAGTTCGCCATGACCTTTTTATCTCTGTTGGCCGCCTCGATGCCCAGCTCGTAGAGCTGCAGGAACTCTATAGGGTCGGCAGTGCCGTCGTAGTGAGGAGGCAGATACGACTTGAACTTGCCCGGCCAAGCTACACTGCGTAGCTTGGTGGCGAAGGCGCGGCAGCCTGCGGTGGCCACCGAAGCCCTTTGCAGTCACAGGGCCTGCTCTTGGAGATTCCCGCGCACCGCTGCCAGGGGCAGCATGGGATCTTGACGGGCTGGTGCAGGGATGCGGTCTTGACGCGCTGGAGCGGGGAGCACACGAGCGCCTTCTTGGGGCCGAGGGATTTCTTGGCAGCTCCTTTCTTGTCGCACGGGCGCTGGACGTGGTGGGTCTCATCCAGGGGCCGCGTGCCTTGGAGCTAGGGCACCTTCTTGGGGAGGAGGTGGCGGAGGCACCTCCTGAGCTGCATCGCCCACACAGGACGGAGGCGCGAGGCAGCGAGAGGGACGATGCAGGAGAGCCCCCTGCGGCGCTGACGAGCTCGGTGATGCGAGCGAGGCACTCCTCGTAAAGGTCGTCGACGGGGCGGTAGTGCAGGAGCTCATGTGCCAGGAGCAACACGGCCTACGCGTTCGTGGGAGCGTGACGAGTGTGGGACGACGATCCATCTAGAGTTCTTGACGGAGTGGCGGGGTGGCCTTCCCGCCGCACCGAGGGATGCAGCAACGATGCTTGCTGCTTGTTCCCCGCCGTGCGGGTGGCGGTGTTGGCGGCATGCGATGAAGAACGACGAGGAGGCCCACCGACGGGAGCCGTCTGGGCGACGCTGGCGGCGAGAGCAGCCCGACACTCGACGCGAGCTCGGCGAGTGTCCGCCAAGGATGCGACGAAGCGATGGAATGCAGAACCGCGGAAAGAAGATTCCGGCGCACCCCTACCTGGCGCGCCAAATGTCAGATATCGGGTTCCGGCAAAACCCTTAAGGTTCGAACTCTAGGGTGCGCACAAAGATCTTCTCCCTACCGATCCACGCCCCAAAACCTCTCCACGAATCTAAGCTAGACGATGAACAACACAAGTGACACAAGGTTTATACTGGTTCGGGCCACCGTTGTGGTGTAATACCCTAATCCAGTGTGTGGTATGGTGGATTGCCTCTGGGGCTGATTATGAACAGTACAGAGGAAGAACAGCCCCGCGAGGGGTGTTCTTGAGCTGGTGCGGTGCTCTGCTAGGGAAGGATTCGATCCCCTTTCTACTGTGGTGGCTATCTCTATTTATAGAGGCCCTGGTCCTCTTCCCAAATATTGAGTGGGAAGGGAGCCAACAACGGCCATTTTGAAGGGGGACAGCTAGTACAAGCTATCCTAACTAAAGTTGGTCTTCGACTGCCAAAGGCACTGGCGATGACGCCATCCTGGGCTCCATGGTGATCTCCGTCCTGCTGGTCTCGGTCTCATTGCACTGATAGGGAAACCTTTGCTTGATGCCTCGGTACTCCACGCCTGCGCTTGCCCCCTTTGCACCAAAGAGGAAACAAGGCCACTTCACTGGCTGGCGCCCGCCTGGTCTCGATCGTCATGGCTTGCGTCACGAGCACCTCGTGAGGTACTCCTTGCTTTGATCTATCCGCCTCCTCGCGAGTCTGCCTGGTGAGGCCACCCCTGAGGAAGCCTTGCGTCGTCCTCCCCGCGAGGCTTGGCCACTCGCGAGGGTCTTGAACTTGGGTCGACGAAGACGGGCCATACTTTGCCACTTCTTGAGCCACGCCGCAGGCCGCAGGCAGGCAAGTCTGGGGACCCCCATTCCGAGAACGCTGATAGTACTCTTCTCCAATGTTTTATCCACGTTCTAAAAGAGAAACAAACAAACACATCACATGTTTACAATGTAGTATATGAAACTCATTTTGGTAAACCAGTTTAGTAGTAAGGTGGCAAGATAACAGCATGAAACAAACATATATCTATGTAGTATGGTCACTGTATGGTCTATATCATTCTAGTTTATGTTGCCAAATCAAGATAGATATAGTTCGGATCATATCTATTTAAGACAAATCAGCATAGACAGAATATAAGTGTGGGAAACTACACAGCAATAACAACACTTGTAATGTGCATGGCATGAGAACATAATTGTTTATTCAATTGAAACTGAAGTCAACATAGAGCAAGTTACAACAGCAAACACGTTAAAGAAACAGGTTTAAAACATACCTATTGTGCCATTGGAGTTTCAATTGCATCCATGAAATTTGAAATTAGTTGGTATGAGTAAATACAGTGATGCAAGAGCAAAGTACTATGAACCATAGCTACGGAACCTAACCTGAGAACAATTCCTCTTCTGCTTTAAGCGTTGACTTGGGGTTCTGAGTGGTGGTCCTCGTGCTTTGGGAATTGCAGTTGCCTTACTAACTGCTCCTGTTTGGGTGCTCTGTGGTGGAGACGGTGCTGTGTGAACGGGAACTGGGTTACTATCTGCTGGGGTTGTGGTTAGAAGGGGTGCAGCTGGTTCTCTGTCCAACTGGGTAGGGGTACAATCTGTGTGAGTCTGGGTTATGTGTGGTGGGGCTGGTTCTTGGGCAAGTACAACCATGGTTCTATCTGCATCGACAGGTAGCACGGTCTTTTTTGAAGACCGTGTTTTTACTCCCACATATACTGCCATCACCCCCTCCAATTGAAATGGCTGATAAACAAGAAAAGTAAGTGAATGTACATACATTGTAAGATAGACAGGTACAATGGATAGTAGGGAAGAAAACATGGCATGAAATAATTCACATTTATGTTGTCTTACCAAACAGAATAGCGGGACATAATTTCACATATATGATGGCTAATTAAACAGGATATCATGACACAATTTCACATGTATGATGGCTAACTAAACAGGATAGAATGACATACTTCAAAATATGATGACTATGTAAACAGGATGACATGATATAACTATACGATGTGTCTATTAAAGTGGTTGGCATGCCATAAATCACAAACATGCCGTCGATGGAAACATGATTGCATGATATAATTCACAGATAGAATGAGATAATTCAAAATATGATGACTATGTAAACAGGATGAGATGATATAACTATATTATGTCTTTAAAAAATGGGTTGGCATGCCATAATTCAGATACATGCTGTCCATGTAAACATCATGGCATGATATAATTCAAATATATGATTTATATACTAAGGAAGTGAGAAGAGGGCAATCACATATATGATGTGTCAACTAAGGAGATGGCATTCAATATTGTGTATATGATGTAAAACTAAGCATTGCAATACAACATATGCATGATACGAGTAATATAACCCTGCCAAGTTTGAGCATACACCTCAGGGGGATAATAGGACTGGTCATCTGTCTCTGAATCCTCCTCTGAAGAGCTATCTGTAACCAGCAAGATATCTGAGGGAGTACTGGCTTAAGGGGTCCTCGGACGGTCGGACTATGTAGTGTGGGCCGGACTGTTGGGCCGTGAAGATATAAAGCAGAAGGCTTTGTCCCGTCTCCGGATGGGACTCTCCTTGGCGTGGAAGGCAAGCTTGGTGCCCAGATATGAAGATTCCTTTCTATGTAACCGACTTTGTACAACCCTAGTCCCCTCTGGTGTCTATATAAATCAGAGGGCTTAGTCCGTAGAGGCAATCATAATCATACAGGCTAGACTTCTAGGCTTTTAGCCATTACGATCTTATGGTAGATCAACTCTTGTAGTACTCATATTCGTCAAGATCAATCAAGCAGGAAGTAGGGTATTACCTCCATAGAGAGGGCCACCTGGGTAAACATCGTGTCCCCCGCCTCCTATTACCATCAACCTTAGACGCACAGTTTGGGACCCCCTACTCGAGATCCGATGGTTTTGACACCAACATTAGTGTTTTCATTGAGAGTTCTACTGTGCCGTCACCAAAAGGTTTGCTGGCTTCGTCAATCATTTACAACAATGCAGTCCAGGGGGAGGTTTTCCTCCCCGGACAGATCTTCGTATTCGGTGGCTTCGCACTGCGGGCCAACTCGCTTGTCCATCTAGAGCAGATCGACAGCTACGCCCTTGGCCATCAGGTCAGGTTTGGAAGCTTGAATTACATTGCCGATATCCGCGGAGACTTGATCTTCGACGGATTCGAGCCCATGGCAGCCGCTCCCTTCCACCATGATGACCATTACCTAAGTCTATCATTGGACCATGCCTAGGAGATAGCGCCTATAGCTGCTATGGCCCTGGATTTGGAGCAGATTGCGCCGTCCGAGGACGGGAAGCTCAACCCCGCCGCAGAAGCCGCAGACTCAGCGGCGTTAGAGCCGCACACAGATCCAACCTCGAGCGGGGCCTGTGCCACCGGAACCTCGGATTCGTCTCCGGCCATAGGTTCCTAACCGCGCGCATCCGCGCCCATCAAACCTGATCAGGCGCCGATCGTTGAATTCAGCTCCACGAACATCTTCCGGCACTCACCTTTAGGTGATGTGCTAAACTCACTAAAAGCACTCTCCTTATCAGGTGACTCTCAGCCGAACTATATCCGGTTTGGATTGGAAGCTAATGACGGAGAATTACGCTGCCCACCCACCACCCACTTCATAGCCACTGTCGAAGACTTAACCGACATGCTCGATTATGGCTCCGAAGACATCGACAGTATGGATGAAGATGCCGGAGAGGAGCAGGCACAAAAACCACCGCTTACAGGGCGCTGGATAGCCACCTCCTCGTATGACATATACATGGTGGATACACCCAAAGAGAACAACGGCGACAATGAGAAGGATCTAGTCGAGGATAAGCCTCCTGAGATACAGCCAAAGCACCGACGTTAGTGACGCCGTTCTAAACCACGCCGTGGAAAAAACAGCAATATCGGCACAAGAGAAAATAATACTCCGAACGACGCCGAAGACAACGAAGACCCTGTTGAGCCAACTTCTAAACAGGATGAATGGGAGGATGGGCGGGTCAACCCTTATAAAAAGTCTGTTAACAAAGACTCGAAGGACAGTAATTATCTTCCACCCTCCGAGGATGAGGCGAGCCTCGATGATGAAGACTTTATCATGCCTGAGGAGCCCGTCAATCAAGAGCGCTTTAAGCACCGGCTAATAGCCACTGCAAGGAGCCTAAAAAAGAAGCAGCAGAAGCTTCAAGCTGATCAAGATCTACTCAATGACATATGGACTAAGGTCCTAGTAGCCGAGGAATACGGCCTTGAGCGCCCAACCAAAAGTTATCTGAAACGTAGTTTGTTACCCCAATTCGATGACGAGGCGCTGGAGCCCGTCCTACCAGCATGTAATGCGGCTGACCGACCACCACGTGGTTGGGACAAAGCGGCAACTCAAGCCAAACACCAGCCCGCACTACCTCGCCGTAAAAATAGAGACACAACAACTCGGGGATACACATATGACCTGCGGCATGACCTGGAAAACAGAGCAGGTCAGACCAGATCGACCTATGGATCACGGGGGCATGCCCCGATGTGCGATGATGACCATCCGGCCAGACGTGACGAACATAACCACGCCCGGGCCAAAAACCGCAGACGAACTCCCTCTGAGCTACGTCGCGACTTGGCCCGATGTAGAGGCGCCGCACACCCCCTTTGCTTCACTGATGAAGTAATGGAACATGAATTCCCAGAAGGGTTTAAACCCGTGAACATCGAATCATATGATGGGACAACAGACCCCGCAGTATGGATTGAGGATTTTCTCCTCCATGTTCATATGACGCATGGTGATGATCTTCACGCTATCAAATACCTCCCGCTAAAACTCAAGGGACCTGCTTGGCACTGGTTGAATAGTTTGCCCAAAAACTCAATTGGCAGCAGGGAAGACTTGGAATATGCCTTCCTCGACAACTTCCAGGGTACATATGGCCAACCTCCGGATGCCGATGACTTAAGTCACATAGTTCAACTGCCCAGAGAGTCAGCCAGGAAAGTCTGGACTAGGTTCTTAACTAAAAAGAACTAGATCGTCGACTGTCCAGATGCCGAAGCCCTAGCGGCCTTTAAACATAACATTCGTAACAAATGGCTCGCCCGACACCTCGACCAAGAAAAAGCCGAAGTCTATGGCATCCCGCACGACGCTTATGACCCGCTTTCTGCACGGGCGAGGATAGCTGACTAGCCCGTAGCAATAACAATACAAGCGAAACTGGCATTTCTGAAGCCAGAAATAGCAACGGCAAGCCCCGACGCAACAGACACAAGCGTCGAAGCAACGGTGACAACACCAAGGACACGACGGTCAATGCTGAATTCAGTGGCTCTAAGTCCGGTCAGCGGAAGAAGCCATATAAAAGAAACAATCCGGGCTCGTCCAGCTTGGACCGCATACTCGATCGTCCATGTCAAATCCACGACACTCCTGATAAACCAGCCAATCATACCAAAAGAGACTGTTGGTTTTTAAATAGGCCGGCAAGTTAAATGCCGAGAACAAGGAGAAGGGATCGCAAAGCGAGGATGATGACGACGAGCCCCGGCCGCTGAACACAGGGGGACAGAAGAAGTCCCCCCTCCCCCAAGTTAAAACGGTGAACATGATATACGCTACCCATATCCCTAAGAGAGAGCGCAAGCGTGCGCTCAGGGACGTGTACACGATGGAGCCAGTCACCCCAAAGTTCAACCCATGGTTATCCTGCCCGATCACCTTCGATCGCAGGGACCATCCGACCAGTATCCGTCATGGCGGTTCAGCCGCACTGGTCCTCAACCCAATCATTGATGGATTCCATCTTATGCGAGTCCTCATGGATAGTGGTAGCAGCCTGGACCTACTCTATCAGGATACAGTGCGCAAAATGGGTATTGATACCTCAAGGATCAAGCCCACAAAAACCACCTTTAAAGGAGTCATACCAGGTGTAGAGGCCCGCTATCGTGGAATTATCACGTCAGATGTCCTCGTGAAAGGACTTAGTCGTGGAGCCATCGCAACGGGTTAGCTTGAAGGGGTTAAACCAGACAAGGGACACGGGAGTTATACTAGTTCGGCCCCTTCGATGAAGGTAAAAGCCTACGTCTAGTTTGTGATGGGATTGATTTGGTTTCGATGATCAGGGAGCGGAATACGCTTGCCTGAGTCTTGAGTTGTTGTCTCTTCTCCCTAAACCGCCGCCGGGTCGCCCCTTTATATACATAGGTTGACGCCCGGCCGGTTTACAGAGCCCCGAGGCCGACTCATACAAAGTGTCTGGCTCGGTCTCTCCTTTCCTAACTTATACTACAAGTTTACATAGTCATGGCGGTTTACCACTATGGGCCCTAATCCGCCTTTGGGCTTTGGGCTTCTATGCTTCCTTTAGTAAAGCGCCATCTTCCGGATCTTCATGGGCTTTAACATAGTCAAGTATAAACCGGACCCTCCTGGCCGGTTTATACTCAGTAGCTATATCCTCCACATTAGGCCCCAGATTGATTTGAATTTGTTCATGTCAATCTTCAATACTTCAAATATCCCTTGCAGGCATCTTCTTGTACTTTCGTAAACCTCCATATTGTCTTCTCCTGAAACTTTGTAAACCGCCGTGACATCATCCTCTGAACGCAGCAACGGTCCATCATGACATCATTTTTGTAAACAATAATTAAAAAAGATTCCCATCACTTAATGGTTATCCCGAAAATCAAGGCGATAGGTGCACTTATTCTGCCGTTTCAGGCTCCTTGATTCCCGCGCCTGCCGTTTTACTCTCTCCTCTATAAATAAGGTCCGAGGGCCCTTCTCTCTTTTCCCCTTTTGCCTTCTTCTTCCTCGCGACGCCCAAGCTCTGGAGCTCCGCCGCCGTCCGCGACCTTCGAGATCTGCATCAACAAAGGCCGCTGCATCAACCTGAAACGGACCAGACTTTCGTCATCCTTCTTCCGCAGTAGATCTGCAGTGGTAAACTTCCTTTCTCCTCTGTCTTTAGATCTGTTTCTAGGGTTCCTAAGTTCTTCCGCACAGTTCTTCATCCTTCTTTGTTCTTCCACCTGCCGCGACAATTTTTGACCCAGTAATAGTGTAGATTTCATGCGGTAGGTACCCTTCGTCCATTTTTAATGCTAGCAGATCATTCTTCTACCTATGTAGAGTACATGCCCTTCCCTGCTCTATTTAGCTCTTTTAGAACTCAGATAAAAACTGCTTTACAGATGTGTGGTAGATCCAAATAAATTTTACCATTGTGTGAAACCTGTTTTTGTCAATACTTAGCAGAAATTTCGAATTCTGGCCATTCTGCCTACAGGCGGTTTAACCCTTTAATAGTCAATCCGCCATATAGCATTAGCCCTCTCTTAAACCGCCAACTGAACTTCCACAATATTCTTCTCCGGTTTAACACTGAATTAGATACCTTAAATCGACACTTTTATTTTCAGTTTCTCTTTCCGGAATGTCGAAGCAATTTTCTGCTTGCAATTGGGTTCCATCCCGGATTACAGAGACACAGATCAATGGTTATGTCACCACTGGTGCCTTAGCCTGAAAGAGGGCTCTCCACTGGCGAGTTCCGGAATTGGAATGTCCACCTGAACCTCAAGAAGGAGAGGTGATTGTTTTTATGCAACACTTAGACCGGCGATTCAGTCCGCCCGGATTGAAATTTTTCTGGGATGTCCTCGCAAGCTTCCAACTCCATACGCAAGATATTGGTCCGAACTCCATGTCAAATATATGCAACTTTCGAGTATTCTGCGAAGTCTATCTTCAAGAAGAGCCAACTGTGGAGTTATTCCGGGATTTCTTTCATCTGAACCGCCGCACATAATTCTCAGATGGCCCCAACACAGAGCTTGGTGGCGTGTCAATTCAAAAAAGGAAAGAAGTTGATTTTCCTCATGCCAAACATCATAGCCATCCTAAAGATTGGAACCAGACCTGGTTTTACTGCCGGAACACTGCTCCTGATGGAGAAAATCCCTTGCCGGGCTACCGCCCTCATCGGCTTAGCAATGGCCACCCACTGCCTCCATGTTTAACCACCGCAGAACGGAAGAATTTTGCTCCTCAACTCTCTGATGGCCAACAGTTTAACTGGCATTGATCTTGTCCGCTGCTGGGTTTCTTGGGGCATTCTGCCTTTGAGCCGCCGCCCCGGATTGATGCATGATTATACCGGCAAAGTAAAAGACCCTCAACGATATCATGAAGTAGTAATGACTGACCTTGAAATCACCGAATGTGTAAAGAAAATGCTTAATGAACCGGTCTCTGCATGTAGCCAAACCAGTTTGGCTCCGTTTTACATCTCCAATAAACCGCCGTCGGTAAGTTCATGTACATACTTCACTGATTTACTTCCGTATTGACTGTCTACTAACCTTTCTCTGCCTTATTCTCAGGCCAACAGCTCTTTCTGGAAACGGACTAAACCGGCCCGTGCTCCTCGTGTAAAAACCAAGGCCACCAAGAAGCCTGGAAATAAGAAAAACACTGAATCTTCTGATCCGCCGGATGAGGAAGAATCAGATGCTGAGGTAGAACTTGACTCACTTGGCTCCTTTTCCGTATATCTTATTGACAATGACCCTCTTCAGGATGACGCTGAGGCCAGCCATGCAGATCATGCTGAGGTAATTCTTCTTTCTTCCGACTCAGATCCTGTGCCGGTTCAAAGAATTCGCCATACAGTCCGGAAAGTAAAACAATCTCACCCCCTTGCTCATTTGGATCCAAAATTTTCTTTGAAGAAACGGCAAGAAGAAGAACGTCGCACAACCCGGCATAGTGGTCAACAAATCACTTCGTCCGGTTTAGCTGATACACCCTCCCGGAAATGCCGTCCAGAGGTGATTTGTTCTCCTGAAAAACAATATCCTTTAAAAGGTTTCTTCCGATGCCCTCTCAATCCGTCTGACACGAATTACCAGGCTTCTTCCAGCTCGTCTGGCGGTTCATCAACCACCCAATTGCCTCCTCTCAAAGTTGCCGCTGGGTAAGTGTTACCTGATTTATAACTTTATTTGTCGGTTTACCATACTCTAACCTTTGATGTTATAGCACCAAAGCTCGATTAAGCAAGAAGGCCAAGACCAGCGACCCTACTGTTGAAGTTGATCCGGAAAAGACGCCCGAGCATCAGGACGAACACCCAGAAGTTGCCATGGACAGCTCTGCTGGGCCGAATCAAGATGGTAATGCTAATCCGCTAGAAGTTGAACCGACTGCAGAAGCTGACACTTCACATCCTCCTGCTCCGCCAAGCCCAGCAATGGAACAACGGGACCCAATTGCTGATCCGCCAAGTCCAATTATCAAACCGCCAAGCCCTTCCACGAAAGTACCAAGTCCTGTTCAGAATATTGATTCTTCCAGCCCGGCCAAGAATGATGACGTTGTTGTTACAGGCACTGCATATAACGCCCCTGGTAATCCGGTTGTTCTGTCAAAGCACACTGCTAAGGATGAATTTGCTACCATGAACAAGGGGAAAGGGAAGACTGATTTGTCTGCTTATACCGATCTCACTGCTCAAGATCTTCATTCTGGCTTTCTGAACCGGCTGTATACAAGCCGCGACTTTGAAGCCGGTTTAGTAAATCTGATGGAGGAGCGCTATGAGGTAAACATTATTGCTTCTTGTTCTGTACCTTCAGTGCATTGTAGCCCCCAAGGGCCGGTTTGTCTTGAAAAATTCAAACTGGGACTTCATATAATTCATGCAGTCACTTGTGAAATTTTCTTTATGTCTGATCAAACACACATTAGCCCCCAAGTGCCAGGATTAAAACTTGTATTAATCCTTGGGACTTCAAATACCCGCATAAAAAATGATCCGCATTAGCCCCCAAGTGCCGAGTGTATAACTGGTTATATGCTTGGGACTTTGAAAAGATATTAACATGCTCTCTTACTATTGCAGAGTGAAATAAATCAACAAATCTCGCAAATTGCTGATCTTCGAGCAAATCTTGAAACCCAACAAACGGAAACCACCAAGGCCAAGGAGGAGGTGAAAACCGCCTTGACCACCATGGAGCGGCTTAAAGAATGGTTTAAGTCTGAACGGGCCAACTGGGACACCGAGAAGGCCGGACTAGTGAAGCGGGCAGAGACTGCTGAAGCGGCTCTTGAGCCGGTGGCAGAAGAATTGTCTGGACTGAAGCGCCAAATCAATGCCATGACCTCTGCCATATTTGGTAAGTAGTGGTTGCCAAAAGTTGTATCCCTTTGAAATTTCATCGTTTTAACATCTATTTCCTGAACCAATATAGGGAGTCGCATCGCTCACCTAGGTTCTGACATGCGGAAGAAGCTTAAAGCGGCATATACACTGATTGAACAGCTGTATACCGGCGCTCAACGGGTTATATGCGCAACTTCATATGATAATGCGGCACCAACACTTATCAAAGATACGCTGGATCGTCTCTCAAGGACGCCAGCGCAAATAGAAGAGCTGAAGCGATCCGCTGCTCGGGCAGGCGCTTTGCTGGCGCTGACTCGAGCCAAGGCATGGATAGCTGATCTTGATCCGGCTGATATATCCAAAGGCTTCCCCAGTGCACAAGAAAATGGTGAAGAATTTGGCAATGACGCCCTCAAACGGATAACGAGGGAGATGTGTCCTTTGGCGAGTCACCTAGCAGAAGAGGCGAACCTGATGGTTCACCGATCTTTCTATGATGCAAACAACAAACGGGTTGAAGCTGTGATTCCTGAAGTGCAGAACCTCATTCCACCAATCCGTAAGCACACTTACGCCCCTGACGTTGATCCGGCTGAGCTTATAAGTGAAGAGGCTGTCTTTCAGGCCTTGACCCGGAATGACTGGACCACCAATGACTTCCAGCCATTGGATGAGGTGGAGGCTGAATCGACGCTAGATGACCCATCTACCTCACGTCAACCCGGTGATGAAGCTTAATTCGTCAAGGCGGTTGATATATTAGGAACGATCCATGAATAATTCCATTATTTGGGCCTTGGAGTGCCGTGTAATAGGATAGTAAAAAACTTATGATGATCTGCTGCCATCGTGCAAGAGATATTTTGCGTGGATCCGCCATATCAATGTCAATTTGGTTCCAAGTATCATAATATGCAATTCCTGTATTCATAAAAAGACAAAGGGTCCTGGCAGTTTACCGCCGGACGGGTCATAATGCCCAAAATAGGCCGGATTGATAATCAAATCATAAAAATATGAAATTATACATACCGGTAATACAAGATCCCTGGTTAGTTAGCTAGACAACTTGAATTTGCGATAAGGGTGAAAAAAACCAAATCTGAATTATTTGTATCTCCATCATTTTCTGATGTCGTAGATTAAGTCATACCGGGTGATGATTCACGCCAGATGATTCGGGCTGTTGACAGGAAGTCAACGCCAAGCCGGGTTAAGAAACTCCGGTTTAAAATGAAGGTTTGTCAATGTGTAGTTGCAAACCAAGCCGGTTTAAGGAATATCGGGCGAAGAAGATGACTGATCAAACCAAGAAAAAACGGTTTACCATAAAATACAGCCAAAACTCAAATGAAAACCGTGTAGTCGAGGCTTTTTGGGGGCTGCCAGGCCCAAATGTGAGGCTTTCTGTGGGCTGCCAGGTCACTGAGTTGAACCATTTAACAAAGCCTTTTAAGATGGACCTCCAACTAACCAATCACCGTTTTAACTTTGACAAGTGCAGGGTCTCAAGGAGAGTAACTGTCAAACATTCGGAGGGCCGTGCCAGGATGACCTGGATAGGAGTGTCTTACTTGATGAAGGCAGGTTAACCCGAGGTTTTAGGTAAATGTACCAGGCTTCCAAGCCGTGGGTCGATACCCAGCTACAAGGGTCCATTCAGACTTCTTGGTATTGGACCAAGGAGCCCCCAAGTAACGTCATGAACTGTGCTCACTAGGTGCCTATGTTTGAGTTGTGCATAGCATCGAAACTCTCTTTGGCCCTTTGGGTGTGAAGCTCCCAAGCTTTGTGGCATGATAGCTGGTTTAACGGGTATTACTCTGCTTTGTCAGCCGAAGCCCCTATGTAGCTCAAAGAATATTTGAGAAAAAACAGCAGAGGCCCCGCTTTAAAGCAAGGATGCTGATTTATTTATTGATGATAATATATACATTGTCAAAATATGTACATAAAAAAGAGCCTGTGGCTCAAGTGTAGTAAGGCTGGAGGAGAGCTATGTTCCAGGGCCGCCGGGTCTCCTCCTCAGATTTGCGTGAGTCATCTCGAACATCAATGAGGTAGTATGATCCGTTGTGCAGATTCTTGCTAACCACAAAGGGTCCTTCCCAAGGCGGGGATAATTTGTGTATGCCGGTCTGATCCTGGATAAGCCGGAGCACCAAGTCACCTTCTTGAAACGCTCTTGTCCTAACCCGGCGGTTGTGATACTGCCGCAGGTCTTGTTGATAAACCACCGAGCGTGCCAAAGCTATATCCCTCTTCTCATCTAGCAAATCCAATGCCTCTTGGCGGGCTTCCTTGTTGTCCGCTTCAACGTAATTAGCAACCCGGGGCGAATCATGACGTATATCACTTGGGAGAACCGCCTCTGCCCCATAGACCATAAATAAAGGCGTGTATCCTGTTGATCGATTGGGGGTGGTGTTGATGCTCCACAACACAGAAGGTAATTCTTCCACCCAACAACCCGGCGTCCTCTTCAAGGGAATCATGAGCCGGGGTTTCAGACCCTTTAAGATTTCTTGATTAGCTCGCTCTGCTTGACCGTTGGATTGAGGGTGCGCCACATATGCTAGGTCAAGCCGGATGTGCTCTGTCTGATAGAAATCCTCCATCTCACCTTTGGAGAGGTTAGTACCATTATCCGTGATAATGCTGTGTGGGTAGCCAAAATGGAAAATAATCTTTTTGTGAAATTGAACCGCCGTAGCTGCATCACAGTTGCTAACAGGCTCCGCTTCAACCCACTTGGTGAATTTATCAACTGCCACCAACAGGTGGGTCTTCTTGTCCTGGGAACGTTTAAAGGGTGCCACCATATCAAGCCCCCAAGTAGAAAAAGGCCAAGTGATGGGAATCATCCGTAGCTCCTGAGCCAGAACATGAGCTCTGCGTGAAATTTTTTGACAAGCATCACATCGCTTTACCAGATCCTCCACATCAGCATGAGCTGTCAACCAGTAAAACCCGTGACGAAAAGCTTTTGCATCCAGGGACTTTGAACTGGCATGATGACCACAATCCCCTTCATGAATTTCCCGGAGGATCGCTTGGCCTTCCTCCGGCGAAACACAACGCTGAAATACGCCTGAAACGCTACAGTGATGCAACTCGCCATTGTGAATAACCATGGACATAGAGCGCCAGACTATCTGTCGGGCCAAGACTTGATCATTTGGTAGCTCACCCCGGCTCATATATGCCAGATATGGAACCATCCAATCCGGCACGACGTGTAAAGCGGCCACCAACTGCGCCTCCGGATCAGGAACAGCCAGATCCTCTTCTGTTGGCAATTTAACAGATGGGTTATGAAAGACATCTAAAAAGGTGTTAGGAGGTACCGGTTTATGCTGAGATCCAAGTCGGCTCAAAGCGTCTGCTGCTTCGTTTTTGCGCCGATCAATATGCTCCACCTGGTAACCTTTGAAGTGACCCGCCACAATATCTACCTCACGCCTGTAAGCCGCCATGAGTGGATCCTTAGAATCCCAAGTACCAGAAACTTGCTGAGCGACTAGATCAGAATCTCCAAAACAACGAACTCGAGTTAAGTTCATCTCTTTAGCCACACGGAGATCATGAAGTAGAGCTTCATACTCAGCTGCATTGTTAGTACAAGGAAACATCAAACGGAGGACATAGCAAATTTTATCACCGCGAGGGGAAGTTAGGACAACTCCAGCCCCCGAGCCTTCCAACTGCCTTGATCCATCGAAATGAATAATCCAGTATGTATTATCCGTCTTCTCTTCCAGTCCTTGCAACTCGGTCCAATCATTGATAAAGTCCACAAGAGCCTGAGACTTGATGGCTGTTCGAGGTACATATTTCAAACCATGTGGACCAAGCTCAATTGCCCACTTGGCAACCCGGCCAGTTGCTTCTCTGTTTTGGATGATATCGCCCAAGGGAGCAGAACTAACCACTGTGATGGGTTGACCTTGAAAATATTGCTTGAGCTTTCGGCTGGCCATAAAAACCCCATACACCAACTTCTGCCAATGCGGATAGCGTTGCTTTGATTCGATCAGAACTTCACTGATGTAGTATACTGGTCATTGAACCGGATACTCCTTCCAGCCTCTTTATGCTCTACCACAATTGCCACACTGACCGCTCGGGCATTAGCAGCCACATATAATAGTAAAGGCTCATGATCAACTGGGGCTGTGAGAACTGGCGGTTCAATCAACTGTCGTTTTAACTCCTCAAAGGCCGCATTGGCCGCATCACTCCAGACGAAATCATCCGTCTTCTTCAGCATCTGATACAAGGGAATGGCCTTCTCACCCAGACGACTGATAAACCGGCTGAGGGCTGCAATCCGGCCTGCGAGACGCTGAACATCATTGATACATGTCGGTTTAGCCAAGGATGTGATTGCCTTGATCCGGATTAGCCTCAATGCCCCTGTTAGACACAAGAGAACCGAGCAGCTTGCCTGCCGGAACACCAAAGACACACTTATCCGGGTTAAGCATCATCTTGTAAACCCGAAGGTTGTCAAACGTCTCCTTGAGATCAGCTATCAATGTCTCCTTTTCCCTGGATTTCACTACAATGACATCCACATAGGCATGAACATTACGCCCAATCTGCGTGTGAAGACAATTTTGCACACAAATCTGATAAGTTGCCTGAGCACTCTTGAGCCCAAAGGGCATAGAAACATAGCAGAAGGCTCCAAAGGGAGTGATGAAAGCTGTCTTCTCCTGGTCCTTAACTGCCATTTTGATCCGATGGTACCCTGAGTAAGCATCCAAAAAACACAGGCGCTCACAACCCGCCGTCGCATCAATGATCTGATCAATACGTGGGAGAGCAAAAGGATCGGCCGGGCAAGCCTTATTTAAGTCCGTGTAGTCCACACACATACGCCAAGTCCCGTTTTTCTTATGAACCAACACCAGATTAGCCAACCATTTAGGATGAAACACTTCAACGATAAACCCAGCAGCCAACAGCCGGGCTACCTCCTCCCCAATTGCCTTGCGTCTCTCTTCATTAAAGTGACAAAGAAATTGCTTGACCGGTTTAAACTTCGGATCAATATTAAGAGTGTGCTCAGCGAGTTCCCTCGGTACACCTGGCATGTCAGAAGGCTTCCATGAAAAGATGTCCCGGTTCTCACGGATGAACTCGATGAGCGTGCTTTCCTATTTTGGATCCAAATTGGTGCTGATGCTGAACTACTTGGATGAATCGCCAGGTACAAAGTCAACAAGCTTCGTCTCGTCAGCCGGTTTGAAGTGTAGGGTCAGGTCATGCTCAGTGGTGGGCTTCTTCAGAGGGGTCATATCTGCCAGATCAACATTCTCCTTGTAAAACTTTAACTCCTCTGTAGCAGAAACCGACTCAGCGTAAGCCGCATCACTCTCTTCGCAATCCAAAGTCATTTTTCGACTTCCATGAACCGTGATGGTTCCTTTGTGACCCGACATCTTGAGCTGCAAGTAAATATAACAAGGCCTGGCCATGAATTTTGCATAAGTCGGTCGTCGGAACAGTGTGTGATACGGGCTCTGGATTCTCACCACCTCAAAAGTCAATGTCTCAGACCGGGAATCATGTTCGTCCCCAAACACAACTTCCAAAGCAATCTTGCCCGCTGGATATGCCGACTTTCCTGGTACCACACCGTGGAAAACAGTATTGGACGGTTTAAGATTTTTATCTGTCAACCCCATTCGGCGGAATGTCTCATAATACAGAATATTAATGCTCCTTCCTCCATCCATAAGTACTTTGGTGAACTTGTAACCTCCCACCTGAGGTGCCACCACCAGAGCTAGCTGACCCGGATTGTCAACCCGGGGCGGATGATCCTCCCCCACACGATAGGTTGTTCCGACTAGCGCAGATAGCGTGGAACTGTTGGTTCAACCACATTGACCGCCCTCTTATGCAGCTTTAGATCACGCTTGCACAGACTAGTCGTGAATACATGATATTGTCCACCATTCAGCTGCTTCGGGTGACTCTGGTAACCCGACAGCTGCTGATTCCCTTGACCACTCTGTTGGTTATTACCACCTTGGTTGTTCTGGTTACTATGATTATTCTGAAACCCAGAGCCTGAACCGCCGCCACCATGAAAACCTGGACCTGAACGGCCCGACGGGCCCTGATCATACCGGAAGAGATCAGAATTTTTGAACTCCTTCATGATGTTACAATCCTTCTAGAGATGTGTTGCAGGGACCTCTTTGGTTCCATGCTTTGGACAGGGCTGATTTAACAAACGCTCCAGATTCATCATCCCACCACGCTGGGGCGGTTTACCCCTACGACGCTGCACATTAGCATTAGCCACAAAATCTGAATCCGCTTTACGCTTACCATTATTCCCATGGCCTCCCTGGTTGTGCTGCTGTCCCTTCGCACTGCCATTCCTCTTTCCCTTCTCTGGTTTCTCATTATCAGAACCGGGATCCTTGGTATTATCAGAATCGGCATATTTTACCAAGGCTACCATGAGGGTTCCCAGGTCGTTGCAGTGGCGCTTGAGCCGTCCCAACTTCTCCTTCAGTGACTTAAACCGGCAATTACGTTCCAGCGTGATAATCGCTTGGCTAGCGTTAATCCGGTCGGACGAGTGGAAAACTTGTGAGACCCGGTGCACCCAATGAGTTGTGGACTCGTTCTCACCCTGAACACAAGCATCCAGATCTACAATGGACATGGGCTGTTTACACGTATCCTTAAAATTGGCTATAAACCGGGCCTTCAACTGATCCCATGACTCGACGGAATTAGCTGGCAGATTTTTCAACCAAGTGCGGGCTGGTCCTTCCAACCTTATCATGAAGTACTTTGCACAAGCTGCTTCATCCACATCCAGCATCTCCATTGCCATCTCATAAGTCTCGACCCACGCCTCAGGCGGCTGATCTGCCGTATAGTTAGGCACCTTGCGCGGTCCCTTGAAATCCTTGGGCAGACGCATGTTACGGAGAGCCGGAATAAGGCACGGTACTCCCCAGGAACTGAAAGCAAGCCCGGTGCCTCTGTCAACCGACACTGTTGGCTGAACCGGGGCGGGTTGATAACGATCCAAAGCGCCATCCCTTCGAGCCCTGCCATGGTCCACTACCTCCTGAGCATTGCGACGCCGCACGCTGCTAGACACCTCTGGTTCGTCCATCCGCCTGCTATAACTTGGGCTCGGACGGGGGGTTGAATGGATCCTGTCCCAGCTATATGAATAAGCATGTTGCTACACTACGGCGGTTTGAAGAAGATCTCTCGCCCGCCGTGTCTCAACTGCCTCTATTGAATCTCCTTCCATTGGAATGGCTGCCAAGCATGAAGCCGCAGCAATCATGTTATCCAGGGGGCTCGAAAAGTGACCCGGTGGTGTAGGCACATACTGTGGTGGGTTAACTGTCCGTCGGGGTAGCTCCGTTGCCCGTGGCTGATTCGGGGCAATCCTCGGCGCTTCGTCTCGGTCTGCGGCTTCCGGATTGCTCGGCCCAGCACCTGGGGTCTGAAAGAGATTTAACCCTTCATAAACTGGCGGCAGGCGCGACCGATACTTCCTTCGTAACACCTCCTCTGACGCGGTCCGGTCCAGCATGAAACAGTAATTCTGTGCTTGTATCTACTGTGCTTGAGCATTCAAAGCGGCCTGTTCCTCAGCCATCCTTTTATCCTCAGCCACCAAGTCCGCCTTAGCCTGCGCAATCTGCTCCTTCAGCCTCACAACTTCTGCATTGTGCTGATCCTGCGTATCTGGGGTGACTCTCGTGGTTTAAGGTCGCCCAAGCGTCCATTAAACCGGAGAGAACCTGCGCCGGCCGGCGAGTCAAGGTACCTTCCGCGGCCGCTGATCCGGTAGTCATTGCTGCGGTCGATGAAGACTGTAACACAGGTTGCGTGCCAGCCATGTAAATAGCAACCCGGCTCGGCGCTTTAGGGAGGTCAGAATACTGTTGCCATCGGAATATCCCTCGGGCATACTATCATGAATCTGGTACAAGGACTCGGTTTCGCCAGTGGATGACTCGCCGTCGGAATATACCGCCGTGTCGCCCTCAGACACCGGTTCAGATCCGATCCCATGGACACATCCTACGAACGCACGCTTCATGGCGGGCGTAACCCGGGCTGGACTTGCACGCTAAGCCGTCTCGACGAGGTCGGTGTAGATGTCCGGCTCAGGGCCTGGTTCGCCGATCTTGCTAACGAAGACATGAATTCCGCCGAAGGGGACCCGGTACCCGTACTCGATTGAGCCGGCCTCGGGGCCCCATCCTTTGTCGTCAATGTAAAGCTTGCCGCGACAACTTTTGGTCATCCGGCCGATCACGTACCCCTTAAGCCCTTCAGAGCAGCCCTTCAAGAACTCGATACCATCGTGCGATAGCCCCACGGTGGGCGCCAACTGTCATGGAATTATCACATCAGATGTCCTCGTGAAAGGACTTAGTCGTGGAGCCATCGCAACGGGTTAGCTTGAAGGGGTTAAACCGGACAAGGGACACGGGAGTTATATTAGTTCGTCCCCTTCGATGAAGGTAAAAGCCTACATCTAGTTTGTGAGGGGATTGATTTGGTTTCGATGATCAGGGAGCGGAATACGCTTTCCTGAGTCTCGAGTTGTTGTCTCTTCTCCCTAAACCGCCGCCAGGTCACCCCTTTATATACACAGGTTGATGCCCGGCCGATTTACAGAGCCCCGAGGCCGACTCATACAAAGTGTCTGGCTCGGTCTCTCCTTTCCTGACTTATACTACAAGTTTACATAGTCATGGCGGTTTACCACTATGGGTCCTAATCCGCCTTTGGGCTTCGGGCTTCTATGCTTCCTTTAGTAAAGCGCCATCTTCCGAATCTTCATGGGCTTTAACATAGTCAAGTATAAACCGGACCCTCCTGGCCGGTTTATACGCAATAGCTATATCCTCCACACCCGCTGTATGGGCTCAATCACACTGGAGGTGGTCTTCCGATCCTCGGACAACTTCCAACGCAAAGAGTTGATCTTCGATATCGTCCCCTTCCGCAGTAGCTATCACGCACTGCTCGGACGAACCCCATTCGCTCGATTCAATGCGGTACCACACTATGCTTATCTCAAGCTCAAGATGCCTGGACCACGTGGTGTCATAACAATCAATGGAAACACGAAACACTCCCTCCGTACCGAGGAGCACACCCCTGCCCTCGCAGCAGAAGCAAAAAGCGGCCTTTTTATGCAGAACCTTAATTCGGCGGCCAAGCTCCCAGACACTGTCAAACGAGTCTGAACTACTCTGCAGCCGGACAGTCCAGCTCGTCAAGAGCTTGACTAGCAATTCGGCCTCCGTCCCAGTCCTGACAAAATGACGGCATTCATACCGCCCGTACATAACTACGCACTCAAAATACCATGGGCATAGATGGAGGCACAGCTAGATCGTGGTCCATAATACGGATCAACCTCCCCTGGACCCATATACTTTCATTTTTTCTTTTTCTTTTCAGGTTTCTTTTTTTCCCAGGCTTGTCCTGGTGGCCTGATTGTCGGACCTATCAAGGGATGGATACACCAAGATGGCAAGAACCATTTACGTATAAGGGAATTTCCAGGTGGTATCTTTAAATTATCGTTATACCTGTTTTAAGGACCCGCATGCAGCTCTCCCTTGGTCGTGTGGCATGTTAAATAGCCCTGTTGCTTATCGCACCACTTGTACAAATACACTTTGACGTATTAATCAAACTATAATGGAAAATAGTTTGTGGTCCAATTTCTACGGCATTAGCCTATTACTTCATTTTTTTGATATTCTTATCAATTGCACCCGTACACTCTGGCACGCCTTAATTGGCCAGGGGCTTCATTATGCCCCATAATACGGCAACAAAGTTCGAACACTTTTTTACAGTATAGTTCAGCACCCCGAACTTTAGCACTATATGCATCGGCTCTGAATCATGTCTTTGTCAATAGTTGGGTTGCCCGGCTCCTGTGCTTACTACCTTACGTTCCGCTATATCGACTAGGATAGTAAAGGGAGAACTACTATGATTGTGTCCTGGTTTATCTGGATGAGCACCTCAATAGAGAAAGCCGAAAACTGACTATCATGATGCGGCATGATTCGGTCAGCTGTTCGAGAGGTTACAAATCTTTTGCAATTTTTTCTGCATTATGCGATGAATCGGTTTTTATCCGATCAAGTGTTTACATCACCCCAAGTTTGGGCTTACGAATACTAGGGGCTGCGCCTAATTTTCTATTGTCAAACTCCTATGGCTAAGTGAGGGTGATAAATCCACATAGTCCGATTGCCTGGTTCGTTGCGCTAAACACCTCCTTCAAGGGCCAAACCTTTGGATGAGGAGTGTTTAGATTCATCCCGAACACCCCCGTACTATTTACAAGGGGGCTGAAGCCGACGACTGGCCAACTCTCAGATTTAACAAAACGGCCGCACAGGAGGTAAAATTTAAATAACATGCATTATATTACATAACGGATCTGTTTCATAATACAGGAAGGGACAATATGAATGACTTCATTCAAAGATAATGTCTTTTGAACACTGCCCCTCTACAATGCGGGATCCCTTCGGGACATCTTCAAAATACCGCTCAGGCGTGCCGTGCTCCTTGCCCATCAGCGGTCCCTCGGTCACAAGCTTCATGGCGTCCATCTTCGCCCACTGTATCTTGACTTGGGCGAAGGCCATTCGCACACCATCGATGCAGACCAACTGCTTGATGGCATCAAGTCGAGGGTAGGCATTGACCAGCCGGTTCACGAGCCCAAAGTAGCTGCTGAGTATGGCTTCGGCAGGCCATAGCCGGATTATTAAATCCTTCATGGCTAGTTTGGCCACCCTATGCAGTTCGACCAGCTGTTTTAGCTGATCGCTAAAGGGCACCGGATGTTCTGGCGCAAGGTATTGCGACCAAAAAATCTTCTCCGTGGAGCTCCCCTCTTCGACTCGGAAGAACTCCGCAGCGTCTGAAATGCTGCGCGGCAGACCTGCAAATGCCCCTGGAGAACTCCAAATCTGGGTCAGTAAGAGGATCCTTTTCTTCACATATTTGCTCTGCATAATAAAGGCCTTACTCCCCGTGATTTTTCTGGCTTCCTGGACTTCCTGGAGGGCGCCCTGGGCATCAACCCGAGCATCGTGTGCGCTTTGGCGGGCCTTGGCAAGTTCGGACTCTTGATCCGCAATGTTGCGCCCCAAGGAATCGCATTTCTTCACGGTGTCCTGGAGCTCCTGCTGGACCTCACCGACCCTGGCGTCATGCTTTTCACGGGCGGCTTGTTCCTTGGCTGCTCTCTCCTCGGCCTAGGCCGGCGCCTTCTTGAGGGTCTCCACCTCGGTCGCCGCTCCTAATAAATATCATGGCACTTTAGTCAGCACAAATCCATCGCCTTCGGGTCCAGCAAATCCCCCAAAGATGAGGATCGCTTGAGGTCAGACCGAGCCGGGCTGCAGCACAAGATTTGACATGTTAAAACCATGAAGGAATAGGGCCAGATATATGAGTGCATCTCTGAGTACTTGCGATTCGGCCAGGGGCTTATCCCTAGGGCGCCATTCCGAGCTGCTGTCAGTGTCCGCTATGGAGTTGTCCGGGAGGGAAGCCTTCCCCTTGTTGGGCGCTTTCGCCTCCAGACGCGTGGAGGTCGTCCTTTTCTTTCTCCCCCTCATGGGAGAATGGCTTTCTTCTTCCCCCTCCTCTTCCTCGTCGTCGTCGGCAGCGAAGGAATGAGTCTCGGTGTCTCCGGACGACACGTCTGAAGTGCCCTTATGATGGAGGCCACCTCTGGTCCCCTTGGCCTTCTTCTCCGGCGCTTGATAGGGCGCCGGAACCAGCATATTCGTCAGAAGTGGAATTGCTGGGTCATCGGGCAGCGGAGCCGGACAGTGTATCCACTCCGCCTAGTTTGTCCAGCCCTGAGAGAATCGGTAGGGAGGTTTAGGCGTCTTCCTCGAGTATGCAAGTAAAGGATACACCTTGAAAACATGAAAAAACTTACCGGACTAGCGGGATGGGCCAAGTTGTTCCCACGGTCCTCGGTCGTATTCGGCCACGTCTCGTTGGACTTGAAAAGCACCTTCTAGATGTCTTCGTGCGTAGTGCCGAAGAATTGCAGCAAGGTCTGGTGCTTGGCCGGATCGTAGTCCCACAAATGGTAAGTCTAGCTTTGGTACGGAAGGATCCGACGAACAAGCATCACCTGGATCACATTAAAAAGCTTGATATTCTTCTCTATCATGCTCCTGATGCGCGTTTGAAGCATTGTCAGCTCGTCCGACGAAGACCAGTCTAGTCCCTTCTCTAGCCAGGAGGTGAGCCACATCGGGGCTCCGGACTGGAATTCCGGAGCCGCGGCCCAGGTAGTGTCGCGCGGCTTTGTGACGTAGTACCACTGCTGTTGCCACCCTTTGACGGTCTCCACGAAGGTACCTATTGGCCATGTGACATTGGGCATCTTGCTCACCATGGCGCCTCCGCAATCCGCGTGTTGACTGTCCACGACCTTCGGCTTCACATTGAAGATCTTTAACCATAATCCGAAGTGGGGTGGGATGCGGAGGAAGGCCTCACACACAATAATGAATGCTGAGATGTTGAGGAAGGAGTTGGGGGCCAGATCGTGGAAATCCAGCCCATAGTAGAACATGAGTCCACGGACGAACGGGTGGAGAGGAAATCCAAACCCGTGGACGAAGTGGGGGATGAATACTACCCTATCATGTGGGCGATTTCCTCGGCCAAATACCCAGCCTCCCGGAGCTTGGTAATGTCCTTCTCCTTAATGGAGGAGGCTATCCACTTGACATGCACTCCGGATCTGGACATGGTTGGAGTGCTCTCTTGGGGCGGGAAAAAGAGAACTTGGGCGCTGGAGCTCGAGAATGAGGGAGGCAGAGACAGAGAAGGCATGGGTGAAAGGGGTGAATCCATATCTCTTTATAAAGGCAATGAATATCAAGCGCCTCCCCACTCGCCCTAAAAACTTGCCTATTCCCAAGTGTCGGTGTCAAAACCGGCGGATCTCGGGTAGGGGGTCCCGAACTGTGCGTCTAGGCGGATGGTAACAGGAGACAAGGGACACGATGTTTACCCAGGTTCGGGCCCTCTTGATGGAGGTAAAACCCTATGTCTTGCTTGATTAATTTTGATGATGTGTGTTACAAGAGTAGATCTACCACGAGATCAAGGAGGCTAAACCCTAGAAGCTAGCCTATGGTATGATTGTTGTTCGTCCTATGGACTAAAGCCATCCGGTTTATCTAGACACCAGAGAGGGCTAGGGTTACACAAAGTAGGTTACAATGGTAGGAGATCTACATATCCGTATCGCCAAGCTTGCCTTCCATGCCAAGGAAAGTCCCATCCGGACACGGGACAAAGTCTTCAATCTTGTATCTTCATAATCTTGGAGTCCGGCCGACCATGATAGTTCGGCTATCCGGACACCCCCTAGTCCGGGACTCCCTCAGTAGCCCCCGAACCGGGCTTCAGCGACAACGAGTCCGGCGCGTATATTGTCTTCGGCGTTGCAAGGCGGGTTCTCCTTCAAACTTCATGTTCCTGTAGAATAGTGTCCGGCTTCCTTATAAATGTTGCACTCCTTGGCTTCTACGCCCAATAATGGTCTTCTTCCACGTGTCGTATGAATGCGAAAAGCTAGGGTATTTTTACATTTTACCCCCTAGCCGTGCGAACGAGCTGCCTATAAGAGAGGCGAGGATCTAGATCCAGCTCACACCATCATCCATCCGCAAGTTCTCAACGAAGCGCCTCTGACAAAAATCCATTCCATCATGGATAGTCGACGCGGCTCCTCCTCTCGCGCTCCCAGCCCTAAGCCAGGATATTGGGGGAGATGCTCAGTTCCACACAGCGAGCTAGTGGCGCTCCAAACCGAGGGATATTTTCCCCCAGCTTTCATGGTTCCGGTTCGAGCCGGACTGGCCACCTTCAGGGGCGGAAAGCAGGCGGAGAGCGTCCCCAACCCTTCCAAAGGAGAGCGGGTATGCTTCGTCCCTTATTTAATAAGGGGACTCGGATTTCCCATACACCCATTTCTCCGGGGGCTCCTGGAGTTCTACGGACTCCAGCTTCACCACCTCACACCTGCCTCTATTTTGCACATCGCGGGCTTTGTAGCTCTTTGCGAGCTGTTCCTGGGCATCGAGCCCCATTTTGCGCTGTGGAAGAGATTGTTTTGCCTCGTACCCGGTTCTTACGAGGGGTCAATATATCAAGTGGGCGGAGCCGAAATATGGCGCATCGCCGGGACCGGATATCTATCCGGCACCCCGAAGAAGGCGTCCGAAGACCGGCCTTCAGAATGGTTCTACATGGAGGACGCCCCTCTGCCGGATCCAGTTCGGATCGGCCTCCCGGAGTTCAGCAATGCTCCCTTGAAGAAACGCCTGAGTTGGCGCCCGCGGAGCCCTCAACGGGAGGATGATGGGAGCGTCCATTATCTGATGGGCCAGATTAGGTTACTGGCCCACTCCGGATTGACCATGATTGGAATCATGGCGACGTGCATTATGCGAGGGGTGCAGCCACTCCAATATAGGGGCCACCCTATGTGGGATTTCAACGGGGAAGATGACGCCACCCATCATGGCCGCAGAGGGCCGGGCTCGGCAGCCGATCTGGCAAAGATCCTGTCCGGCTTGTACAAGGGGGAGGAGGAGGACTTCCTCCGCACGAATCCATTGAATGGATTCTTCATGAACAACCCTCGGAGCTGGGTAAGCGGATGTTTATCTACCCGATCCATACTTCCAAAGTCAAGTATCTTACTTCGTGATTTCGACGCAGGAGCTGCGCCGGGACGTGGAGGGCATACAAAGCCTAACTCCACAGCCTGAGGATCCGGAACGATCCCTTGATCCGGCCTCCGAAGAGGATCCGGACATAAAGGTGGAGCTGATCGACGGGGTGTTCCACCAACTTAGCATGGATAATGCCCTAGTCGCCATTACGACTGACTACCCCGGTTTGTTTTCGGCCTCCCAGGTGACTACGACTGAGGTCTTGACACCATCATTTGATCTGTGCTCAATTCTGACCATCCTATACTGATGGTGCATCGCAGGAGGTGCCTTTAAGGCGGGAAGCCGAACCTGCGGCGGCTGACCAGCAAGAGTCAGTTCGGCCCAGCAGGTGGAAGAGGAGTGCGACGCGAATCGAAACGTCGCCACAACGGTACGACGCACCGTTGTTTTTAAGGGAAGGATCCCTAGGAGGTATATTAATGCTCATAACTTTTTCCAGGAGAAAGAGCGCTCGCCGGACAGTGTCCGGAAAGGTTGCCAATCAAGCCTCCGCCAGCCATGCTCCATCGCATGGTCCGGAAGTGGAGGCGAACACAAGGCAAGAGCCGGATGCTCCTCCGACAGAGGATGCCGACAGGCTGTCCGCCACCCGGTCTGAGGTGGAGAGCACCATAAATCACAGGCGTCGTCAGACAGTACTTCGTGACGCGTGTTTCTCCCCAGAGGCGTTGAATGCCTTTGATGCGGGAAAAGCGCACCTCCGTGCTGCTCAAGATGGTTTAACCAGAGCCATGGAGCAGTATGTGAAGGACATACGAGTAAGTAATTTTAATAGTTATATATGCTAGTAGCCCCCGAGACTTAAAATAGTTAAAATAACTAATTTAAGGATCATTTATTATGCAGGATCTTACGGAGAAGGATACCCACCTGTCCCAGGAGCTCCAAGAGTGCAAGGCCCAACTTGAGGCCGCACTATCCACCACAGGGGGAGCCACAGAGACCCCCGCTGGTAATACGTACTTCGAAAAGATATGTAGTAAACAAAGTGTGGCGTGTGCGTAAATCTGACAATAATATTGCAGAGGGCGCCGGATTAGATCCGGACAAGCAACAACTACTGCGTCAGCTAAAGGCCGGCGAGAGGGTGCTTATGAAGGTGCAGCAGGAGAGAAACAAGCTCCAAGATGCCCACACCCAGCTAGGAGAAGAGCTGAAAGGTGTTCAGGCCCAGCTGTCTGGCTCCGTGAAGGAGAATTAGCGGCTTCGTCGCGGCATTTATAGTAAGTGCTTGAGAAAATTCCTTTGAAAAGAAGAATTCGGCAAGGAAGTCGATTGACAGAAATGTGTGTTTAGGTGTGCTCATAGGTCGCTCTGCGGAGGAAATGCCTGGTTCAATTGGTAACCAACTTCCCGAGCTGGTGCAACTGCTCGAACGTGTTCGGCAGGCGATGAGTGGCGTCGTTCAGGCCTTATGGCCTTCTGTTTCCCTACCCGAGGGCCTTGGAGGGCTTGCTGAGAAGCTTCAGGGAGCACGGCGATGCCTCCGTCTGTGGAAGATATCGGCCTACCGTCAAGGCGCTAGGGAGGCCTGGGCCATGGTGAAGACACGGTACCCGAAGGCTGACCCAAACCACATGGCCGAGGTCGGACCTGTGGGGCCTGATGGGAGGGAGATCCCTGTGAGCTTGATGTACGGCCAGGTAGAGCTGGCCGCGAAATATTCCCAACAGGACTATAAATTAGACAGCCTGTTAGATGGGATTGAAGAGGAGTACAATCAGTCAGTTTGACGATGTAATTTAAAATGACATGTAAAATGCCTTCTAGCCGGATAGTAGATCGTTTATCTTTGCGGACCTTTTCACTTCAACCTCGAGACCCAACAGTCCGGAGTGTGTCCGAATACCCTTACGGTTATAAAAGAACCGGGGCATGCATGGAGACAAGGCGTCGGGGTCATAATTGCTTTATCAGACAAGTGCCCAACTAGCCATGTTATATTACATGGTTAGTAAGAAACATCTTCCAGGGAGAATAGTTCCGTTAAGGGTTCCTTTCCCTCGGAGGCATGCCCTAAAGTGCATGTCCGGACTGCGAAAATAGCAGAAAAAGCATCTGGGGGCAGATAAATAAGTAAGTGATAAATCATCTTTCAAGTCACCGACCGAATATTCTCTTAAGAACGCTAGCTTTCGGCTTCACCCAGTCTGAGGTACACATCCGGCTGACCCGGTAGTAACAATCGCAGAGGTGCTCCCTTTACCTCCTAGTCGAACAATCGGGAACGTAGGGGTAAGCACAGGATCCAGGCAACCCAGCTTGGCCAAAACTTAAGTCATATCGATGCATATAATGGTGAATAAAAGGTACAAGCGGAAGTATGGCACATGTGTTGGGCATGAAGCACGTATAAATAAGCTTCTGTTAAAGAAGCCCCCAGGTATAATGAGTGCTAGGAGCACATCAAGTGTGTGCGAACGATGCGCAACTCAACCTATCAAAGGTATTGAAAAAAAGTGGGAAGAAGGAGGGGGACAAGAGACAGTGAAAATGTAAAAAGGTGGACGAAGGAGTGAGACGAACTCTGAGTCCGGCGTTAGGCGTAGAATCTTCGGAGACGGGCTGCGTTCCATGGGTTCGGCTTGAGTCAGTTGTCAGATGCGTTACGTAGACGGTATGCTCCGCCGGTCAGGACTTGGTCGATGATGAAGGGACCTTCCCACTTGGGCTTAACTTTGTCCTTTTTCTTGTCCGGCAGGCGTAGAACAAGTTCGCCAACATTGTAAGTTTTGGCCCGTAGTTCTCTACTTTGATACCTTCGAGCCTGCTGCTGATAGAATGTGGAACGAGCTTTTGCCACGTCCCGCTCCACTTCTAAGGCGTCCAAACTGTCCTGCCGATCTAACTTGGCTTCTCTTTCTTCGTACATGCGCACGTGAGGTGGGTCATGAATTATATCGCAGGGCAGAACTGCCTCTGCGCCGTACACCCCCAGAGTACGGAGTCGAGCTCCTCTACCCAGTGCGTGTTAGATTCCTTGAGGGACCACACTAGTCTGGGTTTGATACCGCTCATGATTAGACCATTTGCTCGCTCGACTTGACCGTTGGTTTGGGGGTGATAGACTGAAGCGTAGTCGAGCTTGATGCCCATGTTTTTGCACCAGAGTTTAACCTCGTCGGCCATGAAATTCGTGCCATTATCAGTGATGATGCTGTGGGGGACGCCAAAGCGGTGTACTACCCTGGATATGAAGTCTATCACAGGTCCGGATTCGGCCGTTTTAACCGGCTTGGCTTCAATCCATTTGGTGAATTTGTCCACCATGACCTATAAGTATTTGTGCTTGTGGGTTCCCCCTTTAAGGGGTCCAACCATGTCAAGCCCCCAGACTGCGAACGGCCAGGTGATGGGTATAGTTTTGAGGGCGGTGGGTGGCATGTGGCTCTGATTAGCAAAGAGCTGGCAACCGACGCATTGTTGGACTAAGTCCTGAGCATCTGCCCGGGCTGTCGGCCAATAAAATCTTGTACGAAAGGCCTTGCCTACAAGGGTCGGGCTGCAGCGTGGTGCCCACCAAGTCCGGCGTGAATTTCAGCCAGGAGATTTCTCCCTTCCTCTTCGGAGATACACCTTTGAAGGACTCCACTTGTGCTTTTCTTATAAAGTTCTCCCTCATGGACCTTGTAGGCTTTAGATCGCCGAACTATGCAGCGGGCCTCATTTTGGTCTTCGGGAAGTTCCTGCCTAATTAAGTAGGCTAGGAATGGTTCCGTCCACGGGGCAATTACTGCCATTATTTCGTGGGCTGAAGGTGTTATTTCATTGGCTGAACCGCCGATTGTGTCAGAATTGTCTCAGTTAGGTGTTGCAGCTGGATCCGGATTGTTGTTTCAAGACTCCTCTTCCCATAATACGGATGGCTTAAAGAGCCGTTCCAGGAAGATATTTGGAGGGACGGCGTCGCGTTTTGCGCCGATGCATGCTAACATGTCTGCTGCCTGGTTATTATCCCGGGCTACATGGTGGAATTCGAGTCCTTCGAACCGAGCTAACATTTTTAGGACGGTGTTGCAGTAAGCTGCCATTTTCGGATCTTTGGCGTCAAAGTCTCCATTTACTTGGGATATTGCGAGGTTTGAATCCCCGCGCACCTCTAGGTGTTGAATGCCCATGGAGATTGCCATCCGGAGGCCGTGTAGGAGGGCCTCGTATTCGGCTGCGCTGTTGGAGTCCATGTACATTATTTGAAGTACATATTGGACTGTGTCTCAAGTTGGGGACGTCAAGACGACGCCAGCCCCCAAGCCAGCCAACATTTTGGATCCGCCGAAATGCGCGGTCCAATTGGAGTACGCGTCGTACTCTTTAGGGAGTTCGGCTTCGGTCCATTCGGCGACGAAGTCAGCCAGGACTTGCGACTTTATAGCTCGCCGTGGTTTGTAGGTTATGTCAAATGGTAAGAGCTTAATGGCCCATTTTGCAATCCTGCCTGTTGCGTCACGATTGTTTATAATATCGTTGAGAGGTACTTCAGAGGCCACCGTTATGGAACACTCTTGAAAGTAGTGTCACAGCTTCCGGGATGCCATGAACACCGCATACGCTATCTTTTGATAATGTGGGTCCGGGACTTGCATGGAGTTAAGACAGTGGATACGTAGTACACTGGTTTTTGAAGAGGGAATATGTGCCCTTCTGTTTCTCGTTCGACGACGAGTACCGCGCTGACAACTTGATGTGTTGCTGCGATATATAATAACATGGGTTCGCCCAGGTTGGGCGCAGCTAGGACCGGATTTGTTGCCAGTATGGCCTTGATTTCTTCGAGTCTGGCCGTGGCAGCATCCGTCCATTCGAAATGTTCGGTGCGCCGAAGGAGGCGATAGAGGGGCATAGCCTTTTCTCCCAAACGGGAGATGAAGCGGCTTAGAGCCGCTACGCACCCAGTTCGTTTTTGTATTTGCTTGAGGTCTTTTGGGATATCCAATTGTGACAGAGCTCGGATCTTGGCTGGGTTTGCTTCAATTCCTCTACCAGAAACAATGAAGCCCAAAAGCTTTCCGGCTGGTACTCCGAAGACACATTTTTCCGGATTGAGCTTAATGTCATATGCTCGGAGGTTGTCAAATGTCACCCTCAAGTCGTCTACTAGAGTTTCGACGTGTTTGGTCTTGACGACCACATCGTCTACGTATGCCTCTACTGTTTTGCCTATCTGGGTAGCCAGACATGTCTAAATCATGCGCTGATATGTTGCGCCGGCATTTTTGAGTCCGAAGGGCATTGTGTTGAAGCAGAATGGCCCATATGAAGTAATGAATGCCGTTGTGGCCTGGTCTTTTTCTGCCATCTTGATTTGATGGTAACCAGAGTATGCGTCGAGGAAGCACAATGAATCGTGCCCTGCGGTAGCATCGATGATTTGATCGATGCGAGGGAGAGGGAAAGGGTCCTTTGGACAGGCCTTGTTAAGGTCTTTGAAATCGACGCAAAGGCGCCAGGATTTGTCCTTTTTTGGTACCATTACTAGGTTGGCTAGCCAGTCCGGATGTTTTATATCTCTGATGAATCCGGCTTCTAAGAGTTTGGCTAGCTCCTCTCCCATTGCCTGTCTTTTGGGTTCGGAAAATCACCGAAGTGCTTGTTTGACTGGCTTGAATCCTTTTAGGATATTTAGGCTGTGCTCTGCCAGCCTGCGTGGGATTCCTGGCATGTCTGAAGGGTGTCAGGCAAAAATGTCCCAATTTTCCCGAAGGAATTCTTGTAGTGCGGCTTCTACCTCAGGATTTAATTGTGCCCCAATGGGTGCCGTCTTTGTGGGGTCCGTTGGATGGACCTGAAATTTGACTATTTCGTCTGCTGGTTTAAAAGAGGTGGACATGGACCTCTTATCGAGTATCACATCGTCCCTATCCACCGTGGAGCGCAGCGCAGTTAGTTCCTCTGCCGCTAGGGCTTCGGATAATGCCTCTAGGGCCAGTGCGGCTGTCTTATTTTCAGCGTGGAGTGCTGTATCTGGATCATTGGCGAGAGTGATTATTCCATTGGGTCCGAGCATTTTGAGCTTCATGTACCCGTAATGGGGTACAGCTTGGAAGACTGTGAATGCCTCTCGCCCTAACAAAGCATGATATCCGCTGCCGAATGGGGCCACTTGGAACGTGACCTCTTCGGACCTATAATTGTCCGGCGAGCCGAACATTACATCTAGTGTGATTTTTCCTGTGCAGCGTACTTCTCGACTAGGGATTATTCCCCTGAAGGTTGTGCTGCTTCGCTCAGTGCGGCTCCAGTCAATTTCCATTTTGTGAAGGGTTTCCTCATAGATGAGGTTTAATCCGCTTACGCCATCCATGAGTACCTTGGTAAGACGAAAGCCGTCTACTATCGGACTGAGGACCAATGTGGCTGGTGCTCTAGCTGTTCGGAATTTAGGTTCGTCGCTGGCATTGAAGGTGATAGCCGTGTCGCTCCATGGATTTGTTGTTGCTACTTGGTAGACTTCGTCAAGGTTGCGGATTGTTCGTTTCCGCATGTTATTTGATGCGAAAGTCTCGAAGACTGTTAATATTGTACTGGTACTGCTGGGCTGGTTGCCCTGGGCTAAAAAGCCTTCGCCACTTTTGGCCACCTGCCGTAATATCCAACATGCTCGAAGGCTATGTGTTGGAGTGGCGCCCTCCGTACCGTGGATTTTGCAGGGTCCGTTGAGCCATCCCTCCAGTACGGTTCCGTACCCTTTAGGGGGGTTTTGCCTTTTAGTTTTTAACCCAGATGCTTGAGTATGATGCACCCTTTGATTTCGGACTGGGGTTTTATTCAGGGCTGAATTGTCCCAAAACCTAGTTTCGGTTTTCCAGGCACTCTCCATCGCACAGTATTTTTGTACAATGGTCGCTAGGTCGGCGAAGCATGTAACTTTGCAACGAATGATGGCATTTATGATTCCCTTGTCCATGCAATTGTTGCAGAAGATTGAAATCACGCTTTCTTCATGGCAGTCCTTTATCCTGTTCATAACCAGAAGGAATCTGGCCCAGTAATGATGTACTGTTTCATCGGGCTCTTGCCGTATTTGAGATAGATCGCTTATGTTTGGGTGGGCGGGTGGAATTAAGTTCGGAACCCCGCCCGATCTGAGGCTCAAAGGCCAAGAAGCTTCTGGATTCGGAAGCTTGGTTTGCTGGACGCTTTCCAGCAAATCTGGTCCGATGCCTGACTTTAGGTTCAGTATTTGATTAGCGTCCGACCCTCCGCGGGAATCCGGCATGGAGGGATCGGGAATCCGGACATAGTTGGTTTTTAACATAGAAGAAGAGTCGCCGCATTGTTCCTCTACCACAACAACGTGGTGGGTAACCTGGGGAGAGTTAATTTCTCTCAGATCAGTTTTAAGCCCAATCTGATCGTAGTCGGTATTGACTCCCAGGGCGGCGATGCGATCCAAGAGCTCATTTACGGAGGAGAGCTCAATCGGATCCAGCTGCTCGGCGAATTCCGAGATGACGTGAAGATTGCTTTCAATGACCTGAGAGGTCATTGTCAGAGCGGTGGCCGAACAGGCGGTCATAAGAAAACTGCCTAGCCGGATAGTCTAGCCGGTGGCCAAAGCTCCCTTGATGACGGTGCCATCTTTAAAGACGGGAAAAGGCATCCTTCCTGATGGTGACGGCACAGAGGAACTCTCAATGAAAGCACCAATGTCGGTGTCAAAACCGGCGGATCTCGGGTAGGGGGTCCCGAACTGTGCGTCTAGGTGGATGGTAACAGGAGACAAGGGACACGATGTTTTACCCAGGTTCGGGTCCTCTTGATGGAGGTAAAACCCTACGTCCTGCTTGATTAATATTGATGATGTGTGTTATAAGAGTAGATCTACCACGAGATCAAGGATGCTAAACCCTAGAAGCTAGCCTATGGTATGATTGTTGTTCGTCCTATGGACTAAAGCAATCCGGTTTATATAGACACCGGAGAGGGGTAGGGTTACACAAAGTCGGTTACAATGGTAGGAGATCTACATATCCGTATCGCCAAGCTTGCCTTCCACGCCAAGGAAAGTCCCATCCAGACACGGGACGAAGTCTTCAATCTTGTATCTTCATAATCTTGGAGTCCGTCCGACCATGATAGTTCGGCTATCCGGACACCCCCTAGTCCGGGACTCCCTCACCAAGGGTCGTGCAGACGATATGGTGGGATTACCCATGCCCGTATTGATGAGAATCTCGCAATAATGGGACACGGTCTCTACTTTGACAAGACGTGCCGATGAGACCACATTTCGAAATATCGAGTGGCGGGCTAAAAACGGTTTGAAATAATGGCCGGACAGCGACATGATGGCAGACTACAAAAAGTTGTCAGTGGATTGGACTCGTGAAATATTATACTCCCTACGGTTGTGTGTGGAGTTTGTTTTGTAGAGCCGGACATGATTCTTGTGTTCAAAGACTATTTTGGAGTATTCGGAGAAGGAACCCGCCTTGCAATGCAAAAGACAATTCGCGTGCCGGACACCTCGTCATCGAAGCCTGGTTCAGGGGCTACCGAGGGAGTCCTGGATTAAGGGGTCCTCGGACGGCCGGACTATGTACCGTGAGCCGGACTGTTGGGCCGTGAAGATAGAAGACAGAATACTCTCTCCCGTGTCCGGATGGGACTCTCCTTGGCATGGAAGGCAAGCTTGGCACCCGGATATGAAGATTCCTTTCTCTGTAACCGAGTTTGTACAACCCTAGTCCCCTCTGGTGTCTATATAAACCGGAGGGCTTAGTCCATAGAGGCAATCATAATCATATAGGCTAGACTTCTAGGGTTTTAGCCATTATGATCTCGTGGTAGATCAACTCTTGTAATACTCATATTCATCAAGATCAATCAAGCAGGAAGTAGGGTATTACCTCCATAGAGAGGGCCCAAACCTGGGTAAACATGGTGTCCCCCGCCTCCTGCTACCATCAACCTTAGACGCATAGTTCGGGACCCCCTACCCGAGATCTGCCAGTTTTGACACCGACTATATCTGCTTCAGCAGGTAGCATTGTCTGCTCTGAAGACCTTGTTTTCACTCCAGATTTGTCCATCACCAATTCAAATGGATGATGCACAGGAAGAGCAGTTGAATATACAAACATTGTCGACAAAAGCAATGAGAAATACAAAAAAAAGGACGGCATGATATACTTCACATATATGATGCTTGTCTAAACAACATGGCATTGCATAATTCAGATATATAATGCCTTGCAACAAGATTGCATTGCATAATGCACATATATAATCTCTTGCAACAAGATGGCATTGCATAATTCACATATATGGTAATTAGACACTAAACATGTGGCATTCACACAAAGCATGTCTAAACTAAGCAAATGGCATAGCAATGCAAGATACCATACGCACGATATGAGCGACATAACCTTGCCAAGTTAGAGCATGCACCTCGGGGGGGGGGGGAAATAAGACTGGTCATCTGTCTCTGAATCCTCCTCCGAGGAGCTATCCATAACCAGCAAGACATGCGCTTCGTCAGATAGCATTGTCTGCTCTGAAGACCTTGTTTCCACTCCAGATTTTTCCATGAACGTGTCGAATGGATGATGCACAGGAAGAGTAATTGAATGTACTAAAACTGTTGACAAATTTAACACGTAATAAAAAATGATGGCATGATATAATTCACATATAAGATGACTGGCTAACCAGGGTGGCATTGTAAAATTCACATATATGATGCCTGGCTAAACAAGATGGCATTGCATGATTCACATATACGATAAAGAAACTAAACAAATGGCATTGACACAAAGCATGTCTAAACTAAGCAGATGACATCTTTGATGTATACAATAAGCAATGCAAGGCACCATA
Organism: Triticum dicoccoides; assembly: GCF_002162155.2. Classification (NCBI taxonomy): domain Eukaryota; kingdom Viridiplantae; phylum Streptophyta; class Magnoliopsida; order Poales; family Poaceae; genus Triticum; species Triticum dicoccoides. The sequence goes on along the minus strand of NC_041387.1, from coordinate 60,404,501 downwards.
TGCATGATATTACCAACATCAGCATGCCAAGTTAGAGAGAAGACCTCATGGGGTAAATAGGAGTGGTCCTCTCCTTCTAAATCCCCCTCAGAACAGTTATATTCCTCTTGATTACAATCCGAAATGGGTGGAGGGGGGCTGCCTTTGCGCCCACCATGGAGCGATGTGTGCATGAAATTTTATTGCCACACAAGGCTCGTATCTTTTGCTCTACATGTTTAGTTCCATTGTGTACAATAACTGACATGCATAGGAATAAAACATAGTGACATTATGTAAGGACTGCATGCACAAATCCAGAGTGATGGTAGCAAACTGTGGATAGACCCAAAACCAATGATAGCAGGCAGATAATAGCTTTAGTTAAAAAATATAGATAATGGCCCCTTTAATGTTTGTTTGCACCCAACATGAAACTCATAGTAGACACCCGAGATTAACTAGATAGTAGACAGATAGTACTGATTGCTGCCCCAATATATACCCCACATCCATTTAAAAACTCAAGTTTCAACATTAGTTTGGACCTGACTCGGAGTCTAATAGGTGAACACGACGATAAAGTAGCATGTCATCATATTAAGCGATGCATAACGTAAGCAGACACTGAAGAGTGCAACCTCTCTTGCGGACCCATGTAGTCCTCAAGGTCATCTGCTCAGTTGATGATGGTAATGCAGTTGTCGTGGCTGCAGGCGGCGGGGAAGAAGATCTGAGGCGGCAAAAGACAGTATGGAGAGCGGATACCTGCTGTGGTGAACCATTCCATCATTGGAGCAGCTGAGCTGGGGTGGAACACAGCGCCGTAGGAGAAGGACAAACCACACAAGGTTTTCTTTGACACATATCTGTAACAGAAGTAATTGTGTAAGGGCTTGTTTGAATTTGAGGATTCCAACAATGCAGGGATAGGAAATAGACAGGAATAGGATAGGAATGCACGTGCAAAACAGAGAATTTAAAAACACGGGATTTCTGCCAATCTGGGTGTTTGATTCACAAGAATTGGAAGATCACAGGATGCAAAGAAGCATGGTGAGATTAAGTCAAACCACAAGAAAATGTACGGTTATAATGCTATTATGCTACTATCTCTTGGTCTTGTGCTTCATGAATAGGAATTTGAAAAGGAGGAAAAGTGGAAATTAAAATTTGTATGGTTTTTCTTTCAAGGAGACACTAAAGGAACAAATCTTACAGTTTTCCTTTGCTCCATTCCTTTGAACCAAATTCACGAATAGTAGTACCATAGGAAACTTTCCAATTCCTATGTTTTTCATTCAATTTTCCTTTCAAGCACTAGCGGTTCTAGTAGGCAGGCTTGAGCAAGGAAAGCCTACATTAAAAAATGTTTTTGTGCTACTTCTATTACTTTGGACCCAGGCTACTGCCCTACTAGCTCAACTCCCAGGCCCATCGACAAATGCATAGCTCAAATGCGCATAGATAAATAATGATGGTGTTCAAGAGAGTCCATCACGGATAGCTAAGTTGCCTGGTACCTCACTGCTTATCATATAGTAGGATAAAATAATCATATTTCATGTTACTACATGTGCTCAGTGGACAATATATATATAACATGTAGAGCAAAAAAGAGATGCAACAAGTGTACAACCTCTTTGGCGAAGCCATGTCGATCTCAGCGTGATTGGGTTGGCCGGTCAGGATGATCCGGCTGACTTGGCTGTCAGAGTAAGGGAAGAAGATCTTAGGCGTCTGGAGATGGAGCCCGACGTACTGCTCCTCTGTGATGGAGAGTTTCATTGTTGGAGCAGCTCTGGTGAGTTGTACGACGCCGAGGCTAAAGCAGGACAAGAGAGAGAATGTTAACCTGACTGTAATTCTAATAGCATATCCAATAGATGATGTAAAATACATAACCACAAAGTTCTAGATGTAAAATACATCAGCCGCTCATCTCTGAACTTAACTGTCGAAAATGAATTTAACTGTCAAAACTAAACTTAACTGTTGAAACTGAATTTTGCTGTCGAAACTGAATTTTACTGTCGAAACTGAACGCACTAGAGGTGAGGCTACACGTCAGTCGACTGACTTTTTCATCTCTGGTCAGTCGATTTTGCAGCCGTTGGATACAAAATCAAGGGCCTGTAGTTCATCTTCAACCTCCACCCCCTTGAGCCGCCAACCACCATCAGCCAAACAGCCGCCCCCCGCTGCCCGCGACTAGCGGTGCGCCGCCGCGCCCGCCCCTAAAACACTCCCCACCACCGGTCCGC
>NC_041387.1:60337974-60401638 GCF_002162155.2 Triticum dicoccoides | reverse complement strand
AGTCAATTCAGTCGACTGAAGTGTAGCTAAATCGGAGCAGCATCACAAGCAAGAGCAAGAGCGAGAGCAGCAGCACGAGCAAGAGCAAGAGCAAGAGCAGACCAGGCAGGGGACTGAGAGCAAGAGCAGAGCAACAGTGCGAGCGAGAGCTAAAGGAGCAGTAGCTCCTACTGATGTGGACGTCGCCATCGAGGGAGCGATGCCGTGGAGGGAGTGGCCAGCGATGCCGCCGTGGATGGATCCACGCCGTGTCGGCTCGGGACTGAGCGCTGGCAGCACCGTAAGATCGAATCAAGAATAAAATGCGGCGATTAGTGTACAACCTCTTTTGTGGCGCCGATTAGGCCACAGCTTCGTCCGAGGAAACAGTGATGATGATGCTCTTTCGGTGGTGCAGGTGAAGACGGTGGTGTGGGAATGGAGGTGGCGCGAAAGACGAGGGGGACGTCGGTGCAGCTCCTTGGAGATGGAGGATGGGTGGCTGAACTGGTGGGACGACGAGATCGATGATGGATCCTCATCCGGTACGGTGGATGAGGGACGTCAAGGTGTTGTTGTGGACAACATCGTCGGGGAAGATGCTTCGGCTGGGTGGCGGACGGAGGAGGGTGTGGGGCTTCGCGGGTTTTAGCGGCCTCGGTGTACGAATGGGTGGGCGGATGGGATGAGAGTGGGGAACCATGGCTTAGGGACGCGCTTGTCTGAAATGTGGGGTAAGTTACGAAAGTACCCCACCAATTTGAGGTGGTTCTTTCGGTTCAGGGGTATCACGGGCATTTCGCCTGTCGGGATTTCATAGGAGGTGGGAGTTTTCACGCGCGTTGTAATTTTGGAATAGCAAGGCGCGGGTTGAGATGGAGGGAGTTGTCGAAGCACAACAGGACAAAGATATGTCTTAAATATTTTGGGGTAACAAGGTGCGGGTTGAAGAGGCGGGAGTTTCGCAGCATGATAGACAGAGACGCTAGCTTGAAATTTTGGCATAGCAAGGCACAGCTTGAAATTTTGGGAGAACAAGCTTAACGTGTACCAAAAAAAAGACTATTCGCACTACAAAAAAATACACTTCCGTGATGATACGTGTTTGTCATAGTAGGTCGCATTTTCTGTCATGCATGTACATCCATGACAATTTTATTAGAGAATCAAGATAGTCATACATGTGTTGTTGTAGAAGTGTTCCATGACATTACCAAAATTATCATCATGGAAGTGTCCACTTCCATGATGATAAATCGCGTCTCATAGATGTGCTTTCGTCAAGGGTGACCGACATGTGGCATCCACCGTAACGGAACGCCGTTAAGCTATCGGGTCGGGTTATGGATCCAATAACCCGTTAATAGCCCGGACCAATGGGAAATTTCCACGTGTAAAATCCTGATTGGCCGAAGGGAACACCTGTCAGCTTGTTAGTGGGCCAGATGTCGCCCGTCCATTGGAGGAGACATGCCTATGATACGTCGACACGTGGCTGGGCCCAACAGAGGCCCATATAGGTTAAAAAGGCCGACCCAGTCAAAGGCCCGTAGTACTTAATCAGGTACTAGTGGGCCAGCCCAATAACGACCTGCTTAATAAAGGCCCATTTACGGCCTGAAGCCACATCTGCTCCGTTAATTGTTCGCCCAATATTTGGGCCCGTTTATGGCCCGAAGCCAGAACTGGCCCATTAATTGTTCGCCCAATATTTGGGACCATCTACGGCCCAAAGCCAGATCTGGCCCGTTAATTGTTCGCCCAATATTTGGGCCCATTTGCGGCCCGAAGCCAGATATGGCTCGTTAATTGTTTGCCACATATTTGGGCCCAACTACAGCCCAGTGACTTTTGGCCTCTTAGAGGCCTGATGTAGACATGGGCCCATTTTAGCCCGGTGTGACTTTCGTCCTGGGAATGGCCTGTGCTGCCCATGGGCCATATATGGTCCGACAGGACATCGGGCCCACTACCGGCCCGTGCTAAAGGTGGCAACAGTTAAGCCCAACGTGACTTTCGGCCTGTTAAAGGCTTGTCGCATAATTTGGCCCGTTGATGCCTGTACTAAGCTTTCGGCCTCTTAAAGGCCCATGATATCAGTGGGCCAACTAAAGCCCGAGATATGTTTCAGCCTGGTAACGACCCGTGAGCTAACTGGGCCCAAAAAGCCCCTGTCTACATTTCATCCTACTGAAGGCCCGTCGACGGCTAGTGAAAATTGAGGCCCAACATGCATTTTGGCCTGCTAAAGGCCCATGGTTTCATCTCGGCCGTAACAGGCCAGTACAATATTCAGCCTGTTAATGGCCCAATGCTACCTGGTCCAAACTAAGCGATGGGTCGACAAAAGCCCCAACTAAAATATAGGCTGGTGTAAGTTGTGGGCCTGGCGCAATGTGTGAAGGCTCCAATCATTCGGGCCCAAGAAAGACGCGGGCCGGCCCAATTGTGGCCCGCTAAAAACTAGGCCCATTAGAGTCGAATGTTTCGGCCCGGTCGACTATATCTGATTTTTTTCCAGATAGTGAATGATGGTAGTAACTAGTAGGAATTAAGAACAAACCTACTCTATACAATAAAGAAATTACGGCATAGTAACTAAGAATAAACCTACACTATACAATAAAGGATTTAAGGTATATTACATCCAGTGGGCATTGAAGTTCGCCACCAGTGATCATAAAGCGCAACGAAGCAGATTACAAAAACTGGGCACCATTGCAGCGTAACAAAATAATACTGAACCGAGACCACTTCCAAGACAGTTCAAGAAAGGTTAGCCTTGCGGGGGAACTGCTGCGCAAGCTGCTGAGCAAGGCTATGAGACCGGCCTAGCATGTCGGTCATAGCTTCCACGTTTAGCTGTTTAGCGATGAGGTTCTCATTAGTGTTCTCCGCAATCTTTCTTAGAGATAGGACTTCAAGTCGAAGTTGAGTTGCAGAATGCCTTTCTGCTAGAATTTGGGACTGAAGAAGTCGAACTGATTCAGACAACGAATTTTGTGAGCTTGTCTGACTGCTAGTCTCAAGTAACTTGAACACTGCATCAAGACAAGACTTTGGGGTTGTCTCGCTATCGTCAAGATTTTTGCCTTCTTTGCTGCAATATATGTTGGGTTTGTCTCACAGCCTTCAGCAGACTTGTGCATGCCATCAGGCATATCACCCTGAAACAAAGCAGAGAGATGACAGGTTTTGCATGTGTATAAACAAAGATGATAACTGTGCTGTCAATTCCATTAAATTTCAAATTAAAAATAAAGAGTAAGTTCAAAATATCAATAGCATAATTTGGCATTGTTCATAATGCGGGGAGCTTAACCACACTACTGGATTACCATGTCAACATAACAAGCATAGATGAAGGGCAAAGAAAATCATTGTATCTATTTTGGATAATGTGCATGGCATGTTGTTCATATCATCTGCCACATCAGTAAGATAAAATAGCAGATGGCAAGGTGCAAACGTGGGCTGCTTCACCATACACTGGATTATAGATCCACAAAAACAAGCATACATATAGGGAGTATTAAGTAATGTGCATGGTATGAATAAGGAACTTGGTTTTACAAGTAAAACTTAGAACTTACGGTTCTTGCGAACATGCATTTTGGTAGAAACAGCAAACTAAACAACAGTAAACGATAGGGAGTATGAGCAAATTAAACAGCAGTTGAGGACAAAGGCTTTAGAAGGACTGACTTACATTAACAGTTAACACCGGCTTTATAATGCCATTCTCCATGTTAAGGGAAGGATAACTCAAGAATTTCAGCACATAATCTTCTTCATAAGCATTGCATGTACTCTACATTTTGTAGAGAGTAATTATAGATATGATAATACTAGAAGGGATAGAGGATAATGAAGATAAGATGCAGATTGATGCTACATAATCAACTACCAATCCATGGAAGTACAAGTGTTACAGGAAAAATGTACCGACAAGAGCAATGGGCTACACTTCTGCATTGGCATTGTCTGTGTATTCTACTTGGTAAGATTAAATATAGATCTTATCTTTTTTAGTAAATGGTGGGCGAAGGAGATAAGATGCAGAATGCTACACAATGAACCAATCCCTCTTCCCATAATACAAGAGTGTTTTGAACACTGGTGTACTAGACATAATGTTCTTATATTATAGGACGGAGGGAGTAGCTGTTAATGTAAGTACAGTGATAGACCATGTTCAGTCCTTACAAGAGGACTGCAGAGCTAAACCTCTTCAAAAGCATCGGGTTGATTCTAAATTTATGTAAGAGTCCATACGGATCTTATAATGTCCACCAAATGGACGATTACGTGGCTAACATGTGCAGTGATGCTACATAATCAAACAGCTATGAAAGTAAGTATGGTCATACAGGGCAAGAGGTACTCACAAGAGCGATGCAGTGTGCAGTATGGTTGCGAGATTCTGTGGTCCCTTGAGAACGAATGTTCTTCTGCTAACAGTTCTCGTACAAGTGAGACATTGAGGCAAATGCAGAAATGTAGTTCAAATTGTGATGTGATATCATAGACAGTACCTTACCCTGCAGCCGAGACAAATGTGTAACAAGATTATTCCAGTCACCGTCGGATAAATGCAACACCGGAGACTTTACAGAAATTTCGTTCAGAGGCTTGCCATCGAAGTGCGCTTGCCTCAGGTAGGAACGATACTTCATCAACGAGTGCTCGAAAAGTGCAACCAACCCTTGCGCGTCTTCACAATCCAGTTTACTCCTTGCCTATTTAAAAGAATGAAATCTTGTGTCTTCTGTCAGCAGAAACATATGCAGTCATGACCATGAATAACATTAGTACATTACTTACGCGTAATTTGCGGAGGAAGACTGGAAATTGTTTTGTGTCTGCGGTATAATCTTTCCATGAAGGAAAGATGCGCACAAAGTTCCTGACAACAACATAAGCTTCGTCTTTTAAACTGGGAAGAAATGGACCAGGGGTCCTATTTGCTGCAATTGGGGCTCTCTCTGGTTCGAAAAGGGATTTGGCAACTGGATTTGGTGTACTCTTTGCTGGAATGGGGGTTTTGTGTTGTAGAGCTGGTGCTATGTTAATTGGCATAATCATACTATTTGCGGCAGTTGGGGTCTGCTGAGTTGGGGCATCAAAAATGACTAGTGTAGTAGGGCTAGAGTCTGCTAGAGTTGGGGTGTTTTGTGGGTCAGGTGATATTGCAACTACACCTAATGGGCTATTTGATTTATCAGGTGCCACTACCTTTTCCAAATACTTTGCTTCTGCTCCTCCACGATCATCAATCGCCCTCTTCCTTTTGAACGTCTGGTACACAAGAACAACATTTGAATGAATAAATATGGTATGATGACAGATGGAATATGTACTGAAAATGGATAGGCAGGGCGTATTCACATACACGATGTGTAAACTAAGCTAATGGTGTCGGATTTTGGGTTCCGGCAGACCCTCTAGATTCAAACACTCGGGTGCTCGCGGAGATTTCACCCACTACCTACCTGCACCTCACCGCCTCGCTATGATCTAAGCAATCAAAGGAACAACACAAGAGACACAGAGTTTATACTAGTTCGGGCCACCATTGTGGTGTAATACCCTACTCTAGTTTGTGGTGTGGTGGATTGCCTCTTGGGCTGATGATGAATAGTACAAGGAAGAACAGCCTCGCGAGGGTCTGTTCTAGGCTGGGGCAATGAACTTCTAGGGGGAGTTCAGTCACTCTTTCTACTGGTTTCCTGGTGATGATCGGATGCCCCTACCTTGTGGTGGCTAGTCCTATTTATAGGCAAAGGCCCTAGGCTTCTTCCCAAATATTGAGCGGGAAGGGTGCCAACAATTGGCCATTTTGAAGGGGAACATCTAGTACACTTATCCTGACTAAAGTTGGTCCTCGCCTGTCAAAGGCTCTGACGATGACGCCTTCCTGGGCTCCACGATGACTTCCGTCCTGCCGTTGTGACGGTCTTGGTCTTGTTGCACCGAAATGGATGCCTTTGCTCGATGCTCTGCCATGCGCTTGCTTCCTTTGCACCAAAGAGGAAAGGGAGGACACTGCACGGGCTTGCGCCCACCTTGCGTCATGGGCACCTCATGAGGTACCCCGCCTTGATCTCTCCGACTCCTCGCGAGCTAGCCTGACGAGGCAGTGCCCGAGGAAGCTCCTTGTCATCCACCCCACGAGGCTTGGCCCCTCGCAAGGGTCTCGAGCTCGTGCTGATGAAGATGGGCCATGCTGGGCCGCCCCTTGAGCCACGCCGCAGGCCGCAGGCAGGCATGTCTGGGGACCCTCATTCCCAGAACGCCGACAGTAGCCCCTGGGCCCAAGGCGCGCCCGGACTTGGCTAAGCAGAGAAGCGAAGGGGCAAGTGCGAAGCGCCGCGGGCCCTAACAGCCTGCGGCCTCGGGCGCCGCGTGGCGGTCGATTGGACGTGGGCGGTCCTGTTCCCCCACGCCTCCTTATTTTGCGCCCAGCTAGGCGGACCCGTGGTTGCACACAGTCGTTCCTCTTTTCACTGCTCGACCGTCCCCTGGTCTTTCTCCTCTCGAGTTCCAGCCTCTGCTTCTAATCCAATCTCGAATCCTCCCTCTCCCCATCGCCCGCTTCGACGAAGAAGAGAAAAGGGAAAAACCCGATGCCTCCACCTCGCTCGCCGCCGTCGGCGGCTCCCGCCGTCGATCGCTCGATCATACTCAACTGAGAAGGCTTGGGCAAGGTCAGCTCTGCCCTGGCCACTATCTTCAATGAATGCGGGAGGACGACGGCATGGCCCGCATCCCACTTCTCCATTGACAGAATAGTCACCAAGGTCCAGTACTTTGCTGACGCCCTATGGGCGGGATTGGTTCCCCCCTTTTCCGATTTCTTCAACGTTGTGCTTTCCCATTACCAGATCCATATGATGCATTTGGGTCCTGAATCCATTACTCTTCTTGTTGTCTTCGCCTTTGTCTGTGAGGCGATGATGGGCATCCCTCCTTCGGTTGCCTTGCTGCGCTACTTCTTCTCTCTACGCCTCATCGATCCAACCCAATTCTCAGGGTGCGTGAGCTTCATTGCCGCACCAGAGACAGCGGCCTCAGGGATTGACTTCAGCCTTCCTCCATCCGTGCCTGGGTTCCGCGAACGGTGGCTGTACGTGGATGTAGGAGTGCCCAGCCCCCTGCTTTTGGAGCCAAAGTTGCCCGCTATCCCCAATTCAGGCTGGGGCCAGGAGACGCTCACGAGCCCCCTGCTCATCTTCGTCTGGCATCGCTTCACACTCTTGAGGGTGCTCGGCGTGACGGCACCCAAGGTGGTGAAGGAGTTCCTACTACACTGCATTGCTCCTCTCCAGCGCCACTCCCGCCGGATGTGGTCCTTCAGCAGGCGTGAAGATCGCATGAGGCTCCAGGAGGAGGACCTGGCACTTGAAGTGCTGAGGAAAGTGCTCTTGGTCTTGACGGGGGACCCTTCCCCCGGCAGCGTCCGGCAAGGGGGGGCCTTGCTGTACCTTTGCTCGAACAGGGGCGACTTTGTGAAGCAGATGCCTGGCTTCGATGAGTGGGGGCTGCGCCCCGCTGGCCTCACGGGGCCTCGCGAGAACCCAGTGGTGGTGACTTCCCTCCCAGTCGCCCACAACGGTCCTTCCTCGAGTGGCGGAGCAGGGAGGCATGGGCCGCCGGAGGCTGAGGGGGCCCCTGCTGAGATGACGACGCTGGGCAGCACTCCTGAGGGCGCAGTTCCTGAGGCCCGTACTGTTGTGGCTGAAGGCGTTGAGCCGCTACCCGCGGCGTCCGTGGTTGAGGCCCCTGGGGTCCCAGCTATCCTTCTCGGTGAGTCGATCGGCGGCGTGCATCAGGACGACACCCCCGACGCCGGGCCACTCGACGCTTCTTTCTCATCGCTGACTGACCCCTGCGCTCAACTCCTGGATCGCTTCCGTGTGGACTTCAAGGCTCTCCGGAAGAGAAGGGAGGCCTTGGGTGACGATTACCCTTGCCGCCTGCTGAAGCGCCGGAAGTATTTCGCCATTGATATGTAAGCCTCCCTCTTTCCTAGCTCCTGATCCTCCCGTTGCTTCGGCTGATCCTTGTTCTGCAGGGCCCTCCCTGCCGAGCTCTCGGAGATGGCTGAGGAGCCATCCCCCCAGGATCCGCCCCCTCCACCTTCTTCGAGCGCTCCGAGATCAAGCAGAGCCCTCGCGGTGAGGCCGGTCGGAGAGGTGAGCCATCCTGTGGTGCATCGCGGCTTTGTGCGCCTCGTGGTCCTCCTTTGCGAGCCTTCTCAGGGTATAGCCAGCCTGCCTTGGGCTTCGTGTCTGGTCGTGGATGGCAATTGGCTGTGGTCGGCCCTGTGCTCTTCATTTGGGGATGGGCTGGCTCCTGGCCGGGCTTCTGGCGAGGCGCGCCCGGCCATCGTGAGGGCGCCAGCTGCCAGCCCCATGCCCAGAGGGGGAGTGCTGATTCGTGGCCCCCCGCGCTTACTTGGGGCGGATGGCAGCCCGGAAGACGTGCTCCAGCGCCCGGAGGCGTCGCGTTCTTCGCCAAGGGTTTCTCCGGAGGGCGGCTGACGCGGTGAGCCGGCTTGGCGAAGAGCTTGCTGATGAAGATTCGCACCTTGAGGCCGAGGGCCTGTGCCTGGCTGAAGAGAGCTGCAAGCTGGAGGCGGCTGTTGCCCTTGCATGCCACCTGCATGACCTCGACAATGAGGAGGCCGAGGCGCTGCTGGCGGCCTCTCGGGAGGCCCGTTCCCGGGCCGTCAAGGAGGCCCGAGAGGCTGACCGGCGGCGTGAGGCAGCGGAGGAGCGGGCATGGGAACTCCAGGCCCTGTGCCACTCCATGGAGCAGCAGGTGGAGCTACGCGAGGCGGCCCTTGCATTGATGAAGGTGGCTTTGGTTGACCAGGTAGAGCTCCTGAGGCATGAGGAGGCTCTGACACTGGAAGCTCCTGGGCGCGCACGAGATCTTGAACGGCTGGAGACGAGAGAGCGCTTGGCGACATAGGTGGAGGATGACATTGCTGCGCGTGAGGCCCGAGTCCTGGAAGAGGTTGAACGCAGGGTGACAACGGCCCGCATGAACCTCGAGCGCTAGTTCGAGGAGAGGTAGGGGTTGATCCGGGTCGAGGCTGAAGGCAGGACTACCGCCCTAAGGGCCAAGCTGGAGGAAGTGACGCGGTGGGCCGATGCTTCCCAGGCCGCTCTCGGCGTGGCGCGGGAGGAGTTGACTACCTCCCGCACCGAGGCGCTTCTTCTACGCCAGCGGGTCGACGAGGCTGAGGCCGTTGCGCAGCAGAACAAGGATGATATACGCCAGCGGCGGATTCTGGAGCACGAGCATGGCCCCATGCTTGCCATGCTCCGGGAGAGAGCCAACACGGCTTTGGGTAATATCTGCGAGGCGGCTGTTGACGGGCCCCACGCAGTGAATTATGCTTGCAATCTTCAGTTCTTCACTGACATCGTGACACAGCTGGAGGCGCGGTTGGTCGGAGCCAACAGGCTGGTGGAGGAGAGGAGCCGCACCCTGCTCGGGCGCGCCTTCTCTCGTGTCTTCAGTCACCTTCGGAATATGGACCCCAACTTCGACTTCGACGCCGCCATCGCCCCAGTACCCCAGGCCGTCCTGGGCGACCTGGCGCGCTGGGTGGAAGACAACATGGATGCCCTCGTTAGGGCCTTCGCTTCTGATAATGACGACGTGGTCTTGGCTGCTGATGGAGGCGACGTGGTGAACGGCCCTGACGCCGCTGATGGCGACGCGGAGAGCGACGGCGAGGCCAGCGACGCCAGCGATGATTCAAGAGGTGCCCCTGAGGATGCATTGGGGGATTTATCCGATTGACCGCGTGCTATCCCTGCTTCCTTACCCTGCGTAGATAGAGTTTGGGCCTTGCCCTGAAAGTTGTAAGAGCATTTTGGGAGGGGGAGCCCCTCATGTAGAAACTCGCATTCAGCGTATCAGTAGATCTAATATCACCCGTACGCCTGCGCCAAGCGGCTGACTTTGCGACGAGCTGGCTGGCTTGTTTACCTTTGACCCGCGTGGGCCTCGAGTCGGCCTGTGGAGGGCTGTGGTGTCTCGAGCGTCTCATGAACGAGCCCATCGAACCTGTAATGAAAAACCTCCTGAGAGGGCGTGGCAACGGCAGTCGGGGCTGCACGCAAGCTAGGCCTGGCCCGGCTCGCGAGGGGCTCACGAGGGGAGGCAGCTGAGGCAAAGTGGTAACCAGAACGCGAGAGATTGCTCGAACAAGACTAAAACACCCCTTCCCCGAACACACGCAAATCTTCGAGCTCAAATCCAACTTAAATCCAACGGGGGGAAAACGGCAGCCAAGGGGAAAAGTAATGAAAGCAAAAAGAAAGGCCTCGTCCGGCACCTAGTCTAGTCTTGGACGTCTTCTCACCAGCGCGGAGCTAAGTGCTGCCACTGGGCGATGGAGGGAGCCCCAGGGCGTGAGGCCGGCACCCCTGAGACTCCGGGGCGTGTACAGCCCCACTCATTATTACGTGAGAGTGTCACGGGGCGGCGAGCTTCACAGGCACTGGGCCTTCTTCACAGGTACCGGCCTTGCTTCATATCGCCAGACGAGGGCCCCGCCTTGCGCCACACTCTAGTTCCACCGACGACGACCGAAAACCAGGACGCCGCCGATGGGGTAGAGCGGTCACCAGCGGTTCCCCCGACGACCACATGTCCTCTACCAGGGGCAGGCCCTGAGGCACCTTCCCAGCAGAGGGCCTACCTCCTGAGGACGCCTTGCTCCGAACGCCATGGTGGTGATGCCGAATCTTGGCCCCTCTCCTGCAGCCCCCGGCGCCCTCCTCCTGAGGGGTAGGAAGCTGCGGGGGTGGGGCAGCCGCCCGTTGTGGTGACCTGTACCTCCTGCAATCCATCGTTGGCGTATGCCTGCTCCTGAGGAATTAGTTGTACCTAATAATCGTTGCTTCCAGCGTAGCCGACGGGGCCTTCTCGGGGCTCCTGGAAGAGCTCAGCTTCTGGTGCCTCGTCCCCCCAGCTTGGGCCGAGGAGCGAGCCTTGTTCATCCTCATGCGCGCGCCCTTGGTCCATCATGTGGGGCACGTACTCTTCTGGGGCCGCCATCCCGAAGGCCGCGCCGTAGCACCCCGCGTGCCATGCAGTTCTGCTTGAGGCGCCCGCCTAGGGGTGATAGCGCGATGGCCCACCGAGGCCGTGGGTTGTGGCGAGTCCTTCGGTGGCCAGGGGCGGAAGTGGCGCCATTGCTGGTCCGGTGCTGATGGCCTGGCCGGCGTTGGGGTGGCCTTGTTGTCCACTTGGGGCTGCACGAGCGTGCATGAAGCCTCCGTGCGGGCCTCCCTAGACCTGAGGTGGGAGTTGGGTGCAGAAGGGGGGACCCCCGAGGCGGAGAAGCCCAGGAGCTCTGCCACCCGCTCTAGCAGCACGTCGCGACCGCCTTCCAGCAGCCTGCATAGCAGCAGCTCTCGGGCCACCGTGAGCGCGGCCCTCGAGTTCGCCTGCTCCCGTTGGGTGTATGGCGTCGTGGCCGCAGCATGGTGGGTGGCCCTCGCCGCCGACCGCGCCTTCCACATTGTGAGAGCTGTCGTTGCCTGTCCGCGCCGCCCGCGGCCCGCAGCGCCCTGCGGACCGCGAGCTGCCTGGGGCATGGGGTTGCCCGGGGCGAGCAGCTCTGCGTGGGCGGGCCAAGCCGCCCAGGGATCAGGTTTGCCTGCCTGGTCGCTGGACATGATGATGACGATGCGACGGGGCGCGAAGCAGCAAAAGGTGGATTCTGGTGCACCCTTACCTGGCGCGCCAAATGTCGGGTTCCGGCAGACCCTCTACATTCGAACACTGGGGTGCGCGTGGAGATTTCACCCACTACCTACCTGCACCTCACCGCCTCGCTATGATCTAAGCAATCAAAGGAACAACACAAGAGACACAGAGTTTATACTAGTTCGGGCCACCATTGTGGTGTAATACCCTACTCTAGTTTGTGGTGTGGTGGATTGCCTCTTGGGCTGATGATGAACAGTACAAGGAAGAACAACCTCGCGAGGGTCTGTTCTAGGCTGGGGTGATGAACTGCTAGGGGGAGTTCAGTCGCTCTTTCTACTGGTTTCCTGGTGATGATCGGATGCCCCTACCTTGTGGTAGCTAGTCCTATTTATAGCCAAAGGCCCTGGGCCTCTTCCCAAATATTGAGCAGGAAGGGCGCCAACAATTGGCCATTTTGAAGGGGAACATCTAGTACACTTATCCTAACTAAAGTTGGTCCTCGCTTGTCAAAGGCTCTGACGATGACGCCTTCCTGGGCTCCACGATGACTTCCTTCCTGCCGTTGCGACAGTCTTGGTCTTGTTGCACCGAAATGGATGCCTTTGCTTGATGCTCTCGCCTGCGCTTGCTCCCTTTGCACCAAAGAGGAGAGGGAGGACATTGCACGGGCTGACGCCCGCCTGGCGCCCTTGGTCGTCATGTCTTGTGTCATGGGCACCTCGTGAGGTACCTCACCTTGATCTCTCCGCCTCCTCGCGAGCCAGCCTGACGAGGTCGTGCCTGATGAAGCTCCTTGTCGTCCACCCCGCGAGGCTTGGCCCCTCGCGAGGTTCTCGAGCTCGTGCTGATGAAGATGGGCCGTGCTGGGCCGCCCCTTGAGCCACGCCGCAGGCTGCAGGCAGGCAAGTCTGGGGACCCCCGTTCCCAGAACGCCGACAAATGGCAGTTCAACAAAGTAGAAGCAATGCAAAGCATCAGTTGCAAGATATGTGCGAGCAATGTAACCTTGGAAAGTTAGAGCAGCACCTTGATGGGTGAATAAGATAGGGCATCTTCCTCTGACTCCTCCACTAGGGAGCTACATTAACTTAGGTCTCCCTCTAGCTTAGAATCACTGTTAGGATCATATTCTGAGCATGAATCTGTAGGTGGAGAGCGTTTGCATTGCATTGCATCCATACTTGATTTCAGTCCCTTAACGCCAAGTTTGACAGCCATGTCATTGTTCTGCTTTATTCTTTTCATACGCACAAGGTCATAATCATTATGATGCTGTTCAGAATCTGAGATTCATGAAAACATAAAAAGTAGTCAGATTATCTATGGAATGCATTGCGGATTCTACTCGAAGAGTGTCTCCCTATAAACCCATGCATATGCAAAGTTCACCCCCCAACCGTGCTGACCAGACCACAAATGGAAATACAAACCCCTTATGTCTCTATAACAGGCAAGCACACATTTCAAAACTGAAGTAGGAACATTAGAATCATATTAAATTCGTATTTGAATAAATAAACTAAGCAATTATGAGTGGCATAATGTTTAGCTTCAAGGGTGGAGTGTTGGTAGTGCAACACAAAGCAAGTAGGCAGATTGTATTCCATGTAAAAGATCGAAACCTATGTAAAAGCTGGAAATGACACTTTCTTTCTATACAATGCAGTGTTCGTTGCCCACACATGATGGAAGAGATCACATAGAGAAATACTATTCACTCATGTCTACGGTTCGAGTACTTAGAAACAGAGTGGTCCACCCTAAAAGAATATTGACAACTAATATGACAAGGCACGCATAGATGTAGTGAATCAATCATTTACTTTTGAGCTTACAGAATTATAACTGGAGTAAGAGACCGCCCAAAATCTGAATGAAGAAGTTTGTCTAGCACTTATTGTTTGCAACTAATCGACGTGAATAATTGGATATTATATCGAATGAGTAAGAAAGACAAGTAAAATTGTCAACAAACCTGGCTTGCAGTAGTAATCTAGGGCAATGTCACTACGACCAACAATCCAAAATGACTAGTGTCTGTTCCGAGGGCCGGAATTTTGAAAACCCTGTGAACTTTAGAGGTACTAAAGATTACCGAAATACATCTGAACCATTAAGTGTAGGTAGCACTAAGCACACAACAAACCCTAATGATAGTCCTGCCTAATGAGTAATGAATCAATTAGAAAATGGGTGATGAGGAGTGCCTGCTGAGTGTTGAGGACGTATCTCAGGATAAATTGGGTTGGCTTGGTGGGTGTTGCACGCCTGAGCCCTGAACGAACTGGGAAGGTAGGCACAGCGGCGCGCCCGGGCAGCGGTGACGTTGTTGGGAGAGCGGCTCCTGACTTCCTATTAGTCTGGCGTCTCCTCCTAGAGTCATGCCGTCCAGGGACAGCAAGTCGCCGGCGAGGCAGGCGGCTGGGAGGGAGTAGAGATTGGAAGCGTGCAGCAGAACAGAGGGGAATCGAGGCCTGTGACGACCCAAAATCCCAGGGTGGGCCGGCCCACCGTGGGTACCCTATAGAGATACACACCCGAGCTGCGAACATGCATTTACAAAACTAATTTAGGAACATTTAGCTGACCAATTAAACAACTCTGTTTTAGTAATATCAGATTCGTATTTGAACAACTAAGCTTGTTTAGCTTGATGGGTGGAGCAGTGTTATTATGACACGAAGCACGTATTCTGATCGTATAGTGATCATAAAAGGGGGAAACTCTAAGCATATTTTTTTAAGCAAAAGAGGGTTTCTCCTCCGATTTTTATTAAAGAAACCACCACAGAACCAACATGATCAAGTAAACCGTATTATGATTGTGCCATGGCAGAACTGAAGCTGCAAACCGGAGAAATGATATTTAGCATCCATTGTTTGCTTCGAAATAAGAACTAAATTCTAAGAGCTGAAAAGAAAGTAGAGTAACCAAGTTAAGATCTATTTTCTGGTTGAGATCAAAAAGTTGAGGAGATATGAAGTACCGCCTCTCTTGCAGCGCCGTGTAGGCATCAGGGGTGTGATGGGTGTCGTTGGTGTTGAAGCAGATCTGCGATGGTAGACGGGTGCATCGGGGGATAAGTCCCGTTGTGGTGGAAGAGAAGGTCGTGTGAGCGGCCCCGGCAAAGAGGACGATGGCGCCGATGAAGCGAGAGGACCTGATGCAAGGCTATTGGCCCGTCGCCGTGGATGAGAAACTTCCATCTCTAGTAGTGGATGACGCGGTCTTGGTAGGCGCTCTGGCATGGTGGAGGACGGTGGCGATGGATGTGGTGGAGGACAACGGCGATGGATGGGGTGGCGGAGGGAGGCTGGTGTGGGGATGGTGTTCTAGCATGGATGGTGTATGAATGGGAAAATGGAGGGAGAGGTACGGGGAACCATGTTTTTGGGACGTGCCTGTCTAAAATATGGGAAAGTTATGAACTTAGCCCCCGTTTAAAATTTGGATGTCTCGTCGGTTGGGGATAGGACGCTAATCTCGCATCTCACCAATATTTGCCCAGAGCGATTTTGGGCGAGGAGAGGGTGGTTGACGCCCACGGTGTATGAGCGGGGCTGACAGGTAGGGCGGTTGTGTCACGTCTGAGTGAAGTTACAAACCTGCCCCTATTGATAATATTTGCCTACATCGATCTCGGCCTAGTCGAGTTTGTTTTGCCGCCCACTGTGTATGAATGGGGAATGGAGGGGGAAACAAAGGTCTTTCGGACGAGCTTGAATCAAATGTGTTTTGCCGCCCATGTTTGATGCCCACCGTGTCGGAATGGGCTCAGAGGCGGTCGTGTCACATCTAATTGAAGTTACTAACCTACCCCTATTTAGAGCAGTGGAAATCGGGCCGATGGATTGTCCGTGTAATGGGTAGACAGTAATTTCCATCTCCCAAACACTTGGCTTTGGGCAACCGACGTGGGAGTGGACATTTTGCCGCTTCTTTCGAATTTTGGGACAATAAGCATCCATGTTTACCCTGGCAACTAAATCTGAATCCATTTTGTATTCCTATATGAATCTTTATAAATCATTCTATGTGTTTTTATATATCTTCAAAAGGACGACAAAGATGTATTCCACTGTCATATATGAATATGGTTTACAAATGCTGATACTCAAATTCAGAAGCTAGAATCCAGTTTAAGGTGAATTCGAATATTTGGAACACTTCATGTCCAACTCAAATGTCACATGCAGCATAATGCATAATCCCATTTAGATATGTACAAAAGCGATGTATCAAGATTCAAATACCGAGTCAATCAACCAAGAATGTACGGAACTAACAGACATATAAACACTTATAGAGTATGTGGATCAATAATATCAACTAACATACATAAGCCAGGCCACTGTACTTTTTTTTGCTACAACAACATCCTTTTTTTAGCAAGCATCTTGGCCCTTTCCGATGCATGCCACTTATGGTCCATCTATACTACTATTATTGTTGAATGCACATTCAGCCCGATTGGCATATTTGTAGGTCTGGCACAGCAATCCAAATGAAATGTCTCCGAGTCATATCAACTAATACAAACTTGTGCTCAAATAAAATTACAAACCAAAAAACAAAAAACAAAAAACAATTATTACATGATCTCTAAAACAAATGGTTTGATTGATTACATGAATAAACAACACTAAGGTTATTCAATGATGGAAAGAACATTTCACCTATTATTTACCAAGTGGGAATTTAATTTCATTTTTTCCTTCAGGACCTTAACAATGTGGTCAGACTCAGCTTGCTTCGTTTTGAAATCCACCAAATATTTAAGGGTTGTCTTGAGTACTGCTTCTGATTGTGTTGTTTGCTTCCTCAACATGTCAACTTCATCTCCAAGTGCAGAAGCAGAATCTCTTTCTACCACTAGTTTAACATCTAGAGCATTAGCAGTTGGCAACTCATAATGCACAATTGGGTTGGTGCCACTGTTGTGGGATGATGCAACGTCCATGGGGACCTCGCTTTTTGATCTTGGGCTAACCTATTTTGCCATTAAAGTTCCGATTGGATTTAGAAAAGTTGAAGTTAGCAAAACATCTCAACTAGGAGTTATAACAGCAAACCAGTTAAACACACAAGGAATTAAAGAGTTTAAATTCGATGCTGAAAAGTAGTTATTAACATCATTGTAACCCGATGTTGCAGCAGCAAAGCAGTTAAACAGACAAGTAGCTATTTAAGTTAAGGCAAACATGTAATTCTTAAAAGTAAGTATCAAACACATAGATAGGCGCAGTCTACAATAGGATTAACATGCTGTGGCATTATGTAATCAGTAGCAAACTAAATTAAGCCAAGCAACATAATTGAACAAATTTGCAATAAGTGGCTAACTAAAATTCTGAGAAGTAGGTAACTGAACTTACGCTAGTTCTTTGTACAGGCACACTGCAACTTCTTTTTCGCTTACAAGGTTGTACGAAGGAGTCCATGGCATCAATTGCTTGGATACGCAGTCCCAATACTTCTTTCTTCCCACACTGCATTGGTAAGTCGAATGGTTAATCTGGTCAGATGGTGCGTCCTTCATATCTTATATGAGGACGTGTATTCAGACTAGTTGTAGTCACACACATCACACTGGCTTTTACTGTATATTTCATGTGATTACTTTTGTCATATCAAGATCTAAGCAATCTACAATAGGATGAAAAGACTGGCATCCTTCACATTATTGGCGAATTCAGTTCATAGAAACAAGCAACTCAACTATTCTATGGGTAAATCAAAAGCGCCACTGGAATATTGTTCACTACCCAATCATACCCGCAAAAAGGGGCGACGCCACCATAGGGGCTGGTATGGGCGGCCGCCTTAGGTGGCTGGAAAGTGTGCACCTAGTTTGAGTCATCCAGGTTGCCCCAGGCTAGTTTTGTCCGTCCCAACACACGAGCAAGCAATGTAAAAATGAAGAAAAATGTTTCAATTTGGATGGGCATATAACATAAGTGCAAGGCAGGCCCTATAGCAGGCTCGCGGCCCAAACGAGTGCCTCCCATATTGATCGACAGCAGGAAAAAATCCCAATTCATTCGCTCCAGCCTCTAGTATGGTTCGCTCCTAACCTAGCCACCGCTGGACAGACCGACACAGCACTTCCTCGCGCCCTCGTTGGAGGGCGGTCGCCGGGCTTCAAGCGAATGGAAGGAGAAGAAGATGAAGATCCAACCCTGGGTGTAGCCTGTGTGGGAGGCAATGGCGGCAGCACGGGCATGGCATCGAGCTTGCGCAGACGGACAGTCGCAGCTTGCAAGAGTAGCATGCACAACGAGCAGGCACATCACATCCCTGATTATATCTAATTCAACTCTTCAATTTCTGGCCAATAGTTAAACCTGACGGTGTTGTAAAACTGCTTGTATGTAGGGAATCTATGAGAAAATGAAACCAATTTCTACTTATTTTATAACTCCCCCAATCAATACTGAACTGACTGAATCTGATGTATCTAATCAAGTTTCGGATGCAAACATACAAGCTCATGTTGTTCTTGAGCTTGAAGTGTCTAATGAATAGACTGCTAATGAAGGATTTGATGCAAACATCTTACATGCTCCTGGTGATGAACATATAGTGTCTAATGAGGGATCTAATGCAAGCATTTTGCAAGATCATTGAAGGATTTAGTGTCTAATGATGACCTGCTATGTTGAGAGAGACAGAGATTTGTAGGCATTGATGACAAGCAAATTATAGTGCATTTTCATAGCTTGAGGAAACGTCGAGGCCATCTACCAGAAAGTCCCCGTATCATGACAACATAGCATAAATACTTTTCTAATCTGTTGTTTGAAACTATTGGCATACTTGTGCAGGATAGATATATTGATATGCAGTTTGCGCACTGGTTATAGGTGCAATTACACTTCGATATTTTCAGCCAGAGAATGAATAATTCAAGCAGGTACAGACCATGTTTGTAGTCCTTGTACACCATGTTGCATTTTGTGTTTTTTGGTGCTTGCATCATTTAGTGTTTACAATCTGAACTAGTTTGGATCATTAGCTGGTTTTCAAAGTGCATGTAGCTTCACATTTCTCAAGTTATGTTGATTTCCGGAGTGCAAGTGCCTTCGTATTTTTTTAAGTTAAATGTTCGCCCTGGTAACTTGAATTCGTGGATCCGCCACTGCACACAAATCATACACGAATGCCAGTACGAATTAAATGAAATGCAGGGACTTACGCTAGCTCGTTGTACAGGCTCACTGCAGCTCTGCTTGCACTTGGGATGTTCCATGTACAAGTCCATGTTACCACTTGCTTGGATGTGCAGGCCTTGTGCTCCTTGCATCCCCCTCTGCATTTTTGACATGGCGAATGGTTGATCACATAAGAGTCGACCTTGATGTTGTACCGGAGGACAGATACTTACAAGGTTATACGGGTGTGTAGGATGTGTACCAGATCCCGTAGCGCCATCATGCTTCGCTAAAAATGGATTTGCTTGTTTCAGATGATATCTCCAGAAGAAATAAGAGTTAAAGTCAGAGTTGCATAGGCGTGTAAGCTAAGAGAGCAGTGAAAGGATATCCAAACATCATCGGAACAGTGCACAAGGGAGTGATGTGTGGATACCTAGTTCGGGCCGGCGTTTGGGCATGCTCGCCTAGATAGAGTGCTGGTCACTTCAGAGTCGTTGAGGGTGATGCGCTGGCGTTGGCTGGCCACGCACGGATGCAGATCTTGAGTGGCAATGGAGCGCTACGATGTGGTGGGCGAGACCGTTGGTGAAGCCCCAACGGCCTCGGGGGGCAGAGGTGCGATGATGTGCTCGGTGAAGTAGCCCCGGTGAGCTAGGAGACGGCATCAGTGAAGCGCACCTGATGTGGTGGAAGTCGCTGTCTGTGAGGCACGTCGGTTGCGGTGGCCGACATTGTCGGTGGACTACCCGGTGCGGTGGACGAGGGCGTAGATGAGGTAGCTCCAGTGTGGTGGTGAAGCGCGACCATCGTCTTCGTCGTCGCCGTCCAGCACAAAGGTGGGGAAAGAGACGAGACGAGGGATGATTCGAACTTTGCTTGGGTTGGCGGTGAATTAGGGATTTAAGCAATCTGGGCGCGGAAGGGGACAGTGGAGAAGAGAGATTTTGCAGGGCTGGAATTGGGGCCGCCAGATATTTCAATATGAAACGTGGAAGCACGAACTTATTTTGTCGTCGTCCTTTTGGTGGGGAGTGGGGGAGGGAAGGACGAGGGAGGGGGTGGGTGGCTGGGTGCTACGCGTTCGTCCGACACACACGACCACCCCGACGGGACTATGCTTGTGCCTTAAGGCACCAAAGCAGCGTCCACACCGACACGACCCTGGTCTGCCTGGTGCGCCTACATTTGAGAATGCAAATGAATCTTCTTTCATTTACAAACGAATCTGTATGTATTACCATGCCCGTGTTTCCTTTCAATAATTAGTCATTCGAAACAAGATACTCCCTCCGTTCACTTTTGTAAGTCGTTTCAGACAACTTAAAATGAACGGTTTTGCACATTGTCTGAAATGTCTTCAAGGTCTTATAAAAGTGAACAGAGGGAGTACTATAAATTAATTAATGAGGAGTTATTTGAAATTTTTTTGAAATGGTATCCACGCTAACGTGGATTAGAGTGTGTGTCATATAATTAGTTATTTGAATTAGAGTGTGTGTCATGTAGCGATCTCCAATTCTAACGTGGATTTCGCATTTCACTATATCCATGCTACTTTTTTAATACAAATTCATATGTATATGATGAACACCATGGTAGTGAGAAAACTTTTGGATGGATTCAAACATATGATCTACAAAAAAGCATAATAAATTGAGTCAATGTCAACTTTTCGAAACTTAGTATGGCACGAATTCAAAATAATTACCCGTATGCATGGTCCTTAGTTCAAATCTTACAATGTACCCCTCCTGCACACACGCTACATACTTCCTATATCGGTCAATCTTCCTCTCCTAACCACCTTAGGAAGCTATCGGTTTCCAACACACGTTCATTCTTTCTCTCCATGTTTCGATCTCTAAGTCTCTCAACTACACAACCCCTTTTTCCACTCTGTAACCAAATGTATTTACCTCACACACCCGCCATTGCACCCCATGCCGAGATCTCTCTCTCTCCCTCTCCCTCTCACCCTCTCGCGCTAAATACATGCATTGCCTATCTAGCTCCCCCAACCTCTCGTGCGCACACACACACGTTCTATATCTAGGTCACTCCCTCGAGACTGTCTCACTCTTTCTTCCGCATGGCGGGCCACACTCGCTCGATCTCTCTCTCTTTATCTGAGTCTCGTTTAACTCGTTTTCTTTCACACATAAATGATATATCTCCCTGTTTGGGCCTCGATCGAAACACTCTATACTCTCTCACACAGATTGTCTATCTAGGTCAGTCCATCCAAGCCGCCGCCACTCTTTCGACCTCATGGCGGGCCACGCTCACTCTCTCTCTCTCTCTCTCTCTCTCTCTCTCTCTCTTTGTATGTCTCGATTGACCTCGCTCTTTCTCAGACAAAAACGATATATCACCATGTTTAAGCCCAATTTGACCTATCCACATTGTATACTCTCTCACGCACATTGTCTATATAGGTCACTCTATCCAACCCGTCTCACTCTTTCGATCGCAAGGCGACCCTATGTGATCGATTGACCTTGCTTCCTCCCACGCACAAAATATATCTACACGTCTATGACTGGATCATCTCTCAAGCTCTATCTTACAGCCCTCACCCTTGCCAAAAGCTCAATCAGATAATATCTCCAGAGCATATATATCTGTTCAGAGAATGTCAGACCACTTGTCTCTCTATCTATATGTCTCTCGATTGACCTCGCTTTCTCACACTGTATCTTCCACGCATTGAAGCTACCTCTCCATCCCTCGCAAAGCCAGAGCTATTTACATTGCGAGGGGCACTCCAACCTTGGATTAATTTGTGTAGGCATTTATTCCGGTCGGTTTAGATTATATTTTTGTAGCATTCGGCTCACAACTACTCCAAACACCGTTGCAACCCCCGCAATTCCCCTAGTTGATTTCCCTCTGGCTCGGTCATCGCTCTCTTGCACGTCCTTTATCGCCTTCAACGTCGCACCATGGTATTATTGCAAAAAACTTTGTTGTTCTCTTTAATTATTATAAATAAGCTACAAAACTACACACCGATAGTCCACTTGGAATGGAACAAAGTTCGACCCACAAATTAAAGTGCTACAAACTACACACCGAGGGGCCCACATGTCATGAAACAAATTTGACCCATATACAAATTAAAAAATAAAGGACGAGGATCCAACATGCGACCGAGCCTTCAAGCCGCACATCAATAGGCAACATACATAGAACAACAATGTTTGTTGTACCCCCATTTGTTCACATAATGTTTTTATATTACCACAACCTATTTAATGGATGACATGTAATATTATTTTTAGTACTATTCGCCTTCACTTACTGGTGGGTTCCAGGTGTGCTCTCTCTCTCTCCTCCCCTTATGTGTTTAAACGCACGGGCAAACACGAAGAACTCGCGGGCGATGTTACCGATCACCATATCTGGACGCGTTCACAAGTCACGACACCAGTTTCACGTACTAGCAGCACTAGTCAGTGTGTATGTGCAATGCACGTTAATTTGGAAGTATATTAAGTGCATGCAGATATTAAGCAGCACTAGTCAGTGTGTATGTGATTAGCACTATTTTTGGCATGAAATTAACTGCACGCTAAATGTGTTGACCGCTCGACATTGAAGCAGTCCAGGTCGTTGGATGACAAGGAATACATGCGGCTTGATGACGTTTTATATTTAATTTGATACGGCTCTAGAAGAACATTTAATCGATCAAACCATAGATTTCGTTTAGTCTAACTCTGACTTTAAATTATACGACGATCGATGTAAAATAAACAGAAATGATAAACGTTCGGATTTTAAGCATGGCAATCTGAATGTTTTTCATGGCAAATTTAGATTACGCGCAGCGGCGAGGGCGTCTTGCGGTGGGAAGCTGCTCCTCTGTCGTGCTCTATGTGTCGTCGGGTGCTACATCTTGAGCTTGCGTTGGTTTTCCTTGAAGAGGAAAGGGTGATGCAGCAATAGTAGAGTAAGTATTTCCCTCAGTTTTTGAGAACCAAGGTATCAATCCAGTAGGAGGCTCCTCAGAAGTCCCACGCACCTACACAAATAAACAAGAACTCGCAACCAACGCAATAAAGGGGTTGTCAATCCCTTCAAGGCCACTTGCAAAAGTGAGATCTGATAGAGATAATATGATAAGATAAATATATTTCTGGTATTTTATAATATAGATTGGAAAAGTAAAGATGCAAATAACAGTAGATTGAAAGCTTATATGATAAAAGATAGACCCGGGGGCCATAGGTTTCACTAGTGGCTTCTCTCAAGATAACATAAGTATTACGATGGGTGAACAAATTACTGTCGAACAATTGATAGAAAAGCGAATAATTATGAGATTATCTAGGCATGATCATGTATATAGGCATCACATCCGTCACAAGTAGATCGACTCCTGCCTGCATCTACTACTATTACTCCACACATCGACCGCTATCCAGCATGCATCTAGAGTATTAAGTTCATAAAGAATAGAGTAATGCATTAAGAAAGATGACATGATGTAGAGGGATAAACTCATGCAATATGATATAAACCCCATCTTTTTATCCTCGATGGCAACAATACAATACGTGCCTTGTTGCCCCTGCTTTCAATGGGAAAGGACACCGCAAGATTGAACCCAAAGCTAAGCACTTCTCCCATTGCAAGAAAGATCAATCTAGTAGGCCAAACCAAACTGATAATTCAAAGAGACATGCAAAGATAACTTAATCACACATAAAAGAATTCAGAGGAGATTCAAATATTTCTCATAGATAAACTTGATCATAAACCCATAATTCATCGGATCTCGACAAACACACCACAAAAATAGTTACATCGAATAGATCTCCAAGAAGATCGAGGAGAACTTTGTATTGAGATTCAAAGAGAGAGAAGAACCCATCTAGCTAATAACTATGGACCCGAAGGTCTGTGTTAAACTACTCACAACTCATCAGAGAGGCCTTGGAGATGATATAGAGGCCCTCCATGATTGATTCCCCCTCCGGAGGAGCTTCGGTGAAGGCTCCAAGATGGGATCTCGCGGCTACAGAAGGTTACGGCGGTGGAAATAATTTTTCGTGGTTGCTTCTGACATTTTCGGGGTACATGGGTATATATAGGAGGAAGAAGTAGGTCGGTGGACGCCCGAGGGGCCCACGAGATAGGGGGGCGTGTATAGTAGGGGGGGCTCCCTCCACCCTCGTGGCCGCCTCGTTTATTTCTTGACTTCCACTCCAAGTCCTCTGGATCACGTTCTTTCCCAAAAATCACTCTCCCGAAGGTTTCATTCCATTTGGACTCCGTTTGATATTCCTTTTCTTCAAAACACTGAAATAGGCAAAAAAACAGCAATATGGGCTGGGCCTCCGGTTAGTAGGTTAGTCCCAAAAATGATATAAAAGTGTAAAGTAAAGCCCATAAACATCCACAACGGGTAATATAATAGCATGGAACAATAAAAAACTATAGATACGTTGGAGATGTATCAAGCGTCCCCAAGCTTAATTCCTGCTCGTCCTCGAGTAGGTAAATGATAAAAATAGAATTTTTGATGTGGAATGCTACCTAGCATAATTCTCAATGTAATTTTCTTTATTGTGGCATGATTGTTCAGATCCAAATGATTCAAGATAAAAGCTTATAAAACATAAAAATAATAATACTTGAAGCATACTAAAAAATAATCATGTCTTACCAAAATAGCATAGCCAAAGAAAGCTTATCCCTACCAAATCATATAGTTAGGCCATGCTTTCATTTTCATTACACAAAATACTCCCATCATGCACAACCCTAGTTTCAGCCAAGCAATTGGTTCATACTTTTTAACGCGCTTCAGTTTTTTCAACTCTTATGCAATACAGGAGCGCAAGCCATGAACATAGCACTATAGGTGGTATATGGGGTGGTTGTGAAGAAAAAAGGGAGAAGAAAGTCTCACATCAACTAGGCATATCAACGGGCTATGGAGATGCCCATCAATAGATATCAATGTGAGTGAGTAGGGATTGCCATGCAACGGATGCACTAGAGCTATAAATGTATGAAAGCTCAACAAAAGAAACTAAGTGGGTGTGCATGCAACTCGCTTGCTCACGAAGACCTAGGGCATTTTGAGGAAGCCCATCATTGGAATATACAAGACAAGTTCTATAATGAAAAATTCCCACTAGTATATGAAAGAGACAACATAGGAGACTCTCTATCATGAAGATCATGATGCTATTTTGAAGCACAAGTGTGGAAAAGAGATAGTAGCATTGTCCCTTCTCACTTTTTCTCTCATTTTTTTTATTTTTTTATTTTGTGGGCTCTTTGGCCTATTTTTTTATTTTGGTGGGCTCTTTGACCTTTTTTTAAAGTCCGAAGCCTCATCCCGACTTGTGGGGGAATCATAGTCTTCATCATCCTTTCCTCACTTGGGACAATGTTCTAATAATGAAGATCATCACACTTTTATTTAATTTACAATTCAAGAATTACAACTCAACACTTAGAACAAAATATGACTCTATGTGAATGCCTCCGATGGTGTACCGGGATATGCAATGTATCAAGAGTGACATGTATGAAACATTTTGAAGGTGGCCTTGCCACAAATACGATGTCAACTACATGATCATGCAAAGAACAATATGACAATGATGGAACGTGTCATAATAATCGGAATGATGGAAAGTTGCATGGCAATATATCTCGGACTGGCTATGGAAATGCCATAGTAGGTAGGTATGGTGGCTGTTTTGAGGAAGGTAAACAATGGTTGCATGATACGGTGAAAGTTGTGCGGCATAATAGAGGCTAGCAAAGTGGAGGGGTGAGTGTGCGCATATCCATGGACTCACATTAGTCATAAAGAACTCATATACTTATTGCAAAAGTTTACTTGCCCTTGAAGCAAAGTACTACTACGCATGCTCCTAGGGGAAGGGTTGGTAGGAGTTAACCATCGCGTGATCCCGACCTCCACTCATAAGGAAGAAAATCAAAAGAGCACCCCATGCCACAAATTTGTCACATAACTTTTACCATACGTGCATGCCACGAGACTTGCCAACTTCAACACAAGCATTTATAAATTTCATAATTACGCAACTACCATGACTCTAATTTTACCACCTTTGTATCTCAAAATAATTATCAAGCATCAAATTGATCCTAGTGTTTAATGCACTTTCTATGATAGTTTTTATTATACCCAACTTGGATGCTCATCATTCTAGGACCAAATTCATAACCATAGCAAATACCATTCTGTTCTAAAATACTCTCAAAATAATATAAGTGAAGCATGAGAGATCAACAATTTCTTCAAAATATAGCCACCGCCGTGCTCTAAAAGATATAAGTGAAGCACTAGAGCAAAAACTATCTAGCTCAAAAGATATAAGTGAAGCACATAGAATGTTCTAATAAATTCTAATCAAGTGGGCTTCTCCCAAAAGGTGAGCAAGGATGATTGTGGAAAACTGAAAAGCAAAGACTATTATCATACAAGACGCTCCAAGCAAAACACATATCATGTGGTGAATAAAAATATAGCTCCAAGTGAAGTTACCGATAGACGAAGGCTAAAGAGGGGATGCCTTCCGGGGCATCCCCAAGCTTAGGATTTTGGTTATCCTTGAATATCTTGGGGTGCCATGGGCATCCCCACGCTTAGGCTCTTGCCACTCCTTATTCCATAATCCATCAAATCTTTACCCAAAAGTTGAAAACTTCACAACACAAAACTCAACAGGAAATCTCATAAGCTCCGTTAGTGCAAGAAAGAAAAACCACCACATAAGGTACTGTAATGAACTCATTCTTTATTTACATTGGTGTTAAAAGTACTGTATTCCAACTTCTCTATTGTTCATACCCTTACATACTAGCCATAGATGCATCAAAATAAGCAAACAACACACGAAAAGCAGAATCTGTCAAAAACAGAACAGTATGTAGCAATCTGTAACTCTCCAATACTTATGGAACTCTAAAAATCCTACAAAAATAGGAAGTCCTAGGAAATTATCTATTGATCTACAGAAAAAATAATCAACGCAAAAGCATGTTTCTGTGAATTACTAAAATTATTTTCGTGCGCGCAAAGTTTCTGTTTTTCAGCAGAATCAAATTAACTATCACCATAGGTTATCCTATAGGTTCTACTTGGCACAAACACCAACTAAAACATAAAAACGCATCTAAACATATGGTAGATGCAAAATTTATTACTAAACATAAGCAAAAACAAAAAACATAAATAAAATTGGGTTGCCTCCCAACTAGCGCTATCATTTAACGCTCCTAGCTATGCATAAAAGCGAGGATAGATCTAAGTAGTGCCATCTTTGGCACTCAATTCTTCAACAGAGCACTTATAATTCCTAAGAATTTCTTTCTTTTTATTAATGATAAAGCTCCTAGGTAAGAAATCAAGAAATTCGTTTGTAGCAAAAGGTTCCTTAATGATAGCAAGAAAATTGGGGTGAACACTAATTGATTTGAGATCGGCACTTCCTTTACTAGAAGATTCACCCTTATTTTTAGGAACGTACATGACCTTGGAAAATTTGGTAGGAGGAGTTGGGGTATTTTTCACAGATGAAAAGGCAGACCCTAAGTTGGTGATAATGTCCTCCAGTTTACCAATTCTTGTAGAATCTATATCTATTCTTTCATTAACTATAGGTTCTTTTTCTTTAAAAATTTCAAGGTAACTCCAACCCTAGATCCATATTGGGTAATTTGATTGTGGATCTTTTTATCCAAATTTTCAATTAACTCAACAGTGGCAACTTTATTTTCAATAATTTCAAGCCTTTGCATCACATGTTCCAAAGTTAAAACAGTTCCATTAACCAAAAGAGGGGGTGGACCAAACAAATCTAACATAGCATTATAAGCATCAAAAGTATGGCTACCCAAGAAATTCCCTCTGGTAATGGTATCAAGGATAAATCTATTCCAAGGAGTAATGCCCACATAAAAATTGCGAAGACGGACGGAACTGGATTGCTTCCTAGTCGATCTGTTTTGAGCATTGCAAATTCTATGCCAAGCATCTTTCAAATTTTCTCTCTCCCTTTGTTTAAAATTGAGAACTCCATGATCGGGAGTATTAATGATAACAGGAGGACTAGCCATAGCGACAAGCGATCCAACACACAAGAAAACAAAAAGGCAAGCGAAAGAGAGAGGAGATTGGGAAAGAGAGGACGAATAAAACGGCAAGGGTGAAGTGGGGGAGAGGAAAACGAGAGGCGAATGGCAAATAATGTAAATGCGAGGGTGATGAGTTTGTGATGGGTACTTGGTATGTCTTGACTTGAGCGAAGACCTCCCCGGCAACGGTGCCAGAAATCCTTCTTGCTACGTCTTGAGCTTGCTTTGGTTTTCCTTGAAGAGGAAAGGGTGATGCAGCAATAGTAGCGTAAGTATTTCCCTCAGTTTTTGAGAACCAAGGTATCAATCCAGTAGGAGGCTCCTCAGAAGTCCCACGCACCTACACAAACAAACAAGAACTCGCAACCAACACAATAAAGGGGTTGTCAATCCCTTCAAGGCCACTTGCGAAAGTGAGATCTGATAGAGATAATATGATAAGATAAATATATTTTTGGTATTTTATAATATAGATTGGAAAAGAAAGATGCAAATAAAAGTAGATTGAAAGCTTATGTGATAAAAGATAGACCCGGGGGCCATAGGTTTCACTAGTGGCTTCTCTCAAGATAGCATTAGTATTACGGTGGGTGAACAAATTACTATCGAGCAATTGATAGAAAAGCGAATAATTATGAGATTATCTAGGCATGATCATGTATATAGGCATCACATCCGTGACAAGTAGACCGACTCCTGCCTGCATCTACTACTATTACTCCACACATCGACCGCTATCCAGCATGCATCTAGAGTATTAAGTTCATAAAGAACAGAGTAACGCATTAAGAAAGATGACATGATGTAGAGGGATAAACTCATGCAATATGATATAAACCCCATCTTTTTATCCCCAATGGCAAAAATACAAGACGTGCCTTGATGCCCTTGCTGTCACTAGGAAAGGACACCGCAAGATTGAACCCAAAGCTAAGCACTTCACCCATTGCAAAAAAGATCAATCTAGTAGGCAAAACCAAACTGATAATTCGAAGAGACTTGCAAAGATAACTTAATCACACATAAAATAATTTAGAGGAGATTCAAATATGTCTCATAGATAAACTTGATCATAAACCCACAATTCATCGGATCTCGACAAACACACCGCAAAAAGAGTTACATCGAATAGATCTCCAAGAAGATCGAGGAGAACTTTGTATTGAGATTCAAAGAGCGAGAAGAAGCCATCTAGATAATAACAATGGACCTGAAGGTCTGTGGTAAACTACTCACAACTCATTGGAGAGGCCTTGGAGATGATGTAGAGGCCCTCCGTGATTGATTCCCCCTCCGGCGGAGCACCGGTGAAGGCTCCAAGATGGGATCTCACGGATACAAAAGGTTACAGCGGTGTAAATAGTTTTTCGTGGTCGCTTCAGATGTTTTCGGGGTACATGGGTATATATAGGAGGAAGAAGTAGGTTGGTGGATGCCCGAGGGGCCCATGAGATAGGGGGCGCGCCCAGTAGGGGGGGCACCCTCCACCCTCGTGGCCGCCTCGTTTATTTCTTGACTTCCCCTCCAAGTCCTCTTTTCGTTCCAAAAATCACGCTCCCGAAGGTTTCATTTCGTTTGGACTCCGTTTGATATTCCTTTTCTTTGACACACTGAAATAGGAAAAAAACAGCAATACAGACTGGGCCTCCGGTTAGTAGGTTAGTCCCAAAAATGATATAAAAGTGTAAAGTAAAGCCCATAAACATCCAAAACGGGTAATATAATAGCATGGACCAATCAAAAATTATAGATACGTTGGAGACGTATCATCGGGCCACTAACCGACGGCGATGGCGGCGTCTTGCACCGTTGTTGACGTACTCCTGGAAGTTGGCCTAGCTTCAAGGAAGCCAAAATGTTCTGGACTTTGGAGTGAGTCAACTGGCGGGAGGAGGCGACTTGCGTTGGTGCAAGGAAGCAGTCGACGGCGGCCATCCATGCCGCTGAGGGGGGCACTGGCACCCACGCGGGGACATGCACTGTCAACGGCGCGGCAGAGACATTCGTGTGCACAGGCACTGTCACGGGCGGGCACGTCAGTGCACGCACAGGCGCATGCGCCGGCAGGTGCCCGGGCACCGGCACGGGCGTGCGCTTCAGTGCACGCGCAGGCGGATGCGCTGGTAGGTGCACGAGCACGTGAAAGTCGGCAGGGACCTCGTGGAACCCCGTGGGATCAAGCTCGGCGACAATGTGTGGCTCCCAGCCCATCAATGCCACGGGGATGTGTGCTGGCGCAGTCGGGGCATCGGGAGCCGGAACGTGAGCGGGGACAGGCATGGCGTCTTCCTGCAAGACCAGTTCAAGCTCGTCCCAAAGCGCCTTATGTTCTTGAGACTCCGGTTGGGTGTCTTCCTCAGGAAACTGGAAGACTAAGGGCAGGCCATTGTGATGCAGCATGGCGTACGTTTAGGTCAGGCTAGTTGGAGGTAGACGGCAGGAGAATCAGAGAGGAAGATAGAAGATTGTAGCGATACCAGGTGGTGCGGGGTTGATTTTTTAAACTGCGGCGCCATCGACATTAAAAGTGGGAGCATTTGGGACAAAGGTGGGTGGCGGAGCCTGGTCAAAGGGCTCACCTCCCGGTGAGCGTGCACAGCGGTTTGCTCACATGCCTCCCTGTCAGCCGGCGCAGCGGTCTGCTCGCACGCCTCCCATCGACTCGCACGCTTGCTCGGACGGCACCTGCCGATGAGAAGCGGGGACTCGTGGCGGCACGTAAACGCCCATGATTTGAATAGTGAAAGCGTTCGCCTTAACGTGACAGGTCTTTGTTCCAAAATACCTTGGTTTTTCATTTGTGCAACTTGTCATAAGCAGCTTGTCTCAAATTGAAGAAAAAACTTACGAAGTAATATTTGTGCCATATCACGTGACCATGCTCAGTTCCAAGAATTCATGCTCACTTTTGGATTTTTTAAAATTTAAAATCTAGGATTCAAAACAATATCATAACTTGCATCATGCAATTAATTTTCCAGTTGTACATCTGTCCTGTTGTATTTCTTAAGAAAGGATTTGGTCAAACATTTTGCTTAGTTAGACTTCAGACAAGTTATATATGCAGAGTAAAAGGATAATCCCTCCGTACCAGTGCATTGCCTAATATATTAACTCAAGTACTAGGCACGAACAAACGGGCTCAATTCTGTGCTCATCGTGGTGTAGTAGTAGTAGTAGTACTAGGCAATGCAGTTGACGGGTGACCTTGACGAGCGGCGACCGAGGGAATTGAACCGTGCTCGGCACGGTAGGTAACGTTGTCTAGTTACTAAAGGATCCCTCTGTTGTTCGTCGATAGTCATTATGGATCAGGGACATGAGGGGAATTTCCTAGGGTTGGAATTCTGGCTGCCAGATATTTCGACTTGAAATGCTCAGGCTCGACTGGTTGGGGTTGCCTAATGTGCATACCACACACGCCACCGAAGGACACGAGCCCGGTTTTTTATTTTTTATTTTTTTAGGATCAACACAAGCCAAGGTCTGGCCGGTACGCCATTGGGTCCTACCATTCGAGAATACGAAAGAAACCTTTTAAATTGCTGAACGAATCTATGTGTATTACAATACCCGTATTTTCCTTGCAAATACTAATCTCAACGTGACGAGTTGTTGAATTAGAGTGAGTTTGTGATATAGTGATCTCAACGTGGATTTCACATTTCATGGTATCCCTAGTAAGTTTTCCAATGCAAATTCAAATTTAAAAGATGAACAATATGGAGGTGAGAAAACTTTGTATGTATCAAGCATATGACCACACACACACACACACACAAACGCACACACACAGAGAGAGACACATGCACGAACACAAAAACAATCCAATAAGTATAGTGCATCTATTTTTCCAAACCATGCATGTATGACACAAATTCAAAAATACTCCTTCTATTCCTAAATATTAGTCTTTTAGAGAGTTCAACAAGTGACTACATACGGAGCAAAATGAGTGAATCTAGACTCTAAAATATGTCTATATACATCCCTATGTGCCAGTCCATTTGAAATCTCTAAAAAGACTAATATTTAGGAACGAAGGGAGTAAAATGTAAGACATGCATGGTCCTCAGTTTAATATTTAAAATGAACATGAAACCGAAACATGAATATTAAGTCTAGTACTACAGTACATGCAAATGTCGTGTTTAGGCGGAGCTATGATTGTCGGGGGTCAACCCCTCGACCTTAGACAAAATTGTGGAGCTCTGTTTAGGGTTATTTAGATTATATTTGTTCCCACCCTTCCAACCACCGATTGGTTGTGCACCCCCCACCCCACCTCCCCGGGAGAATACCATCTGCCCTATACCTTAGATGCTATATGCCGATACGAGTTGCTTGGATCTTGTAGATCTGAGATATAGCAGCTCACATGATGTGTCTTAATATTTTTACAGGAAACCTTGATGAGTTTGAGAATTGCACACAATTTGTACAAAAACTACTTAGATGCCCTTGGATCCCATATCCAACGACCTCGAAGCTCGTATCACTATAGCATCTAAGATGAAGGGGGACATCATATTCTCATGTATGTAAGAATTTCATGTGCTACCACACCTTAGATGCTTTGGTCATACAAGATCTTCGGAGCCGTTGGATTTGTGACCCAACACCTCCTCGGTGGTTCGAATGGTTTTTTGCAGAAAAGCACCAAAAGTGTTTGGCCACTACTTACAAGCACAAAGACTGCTCAGATGCCATTGGATCTCAGATCAAACGACCTCAAAGCTCGTATCACCGTAGCATACAAGCTGTGATAGCACCTTATGTTTTCTCGCACGGGAGAATATGAGGTGCTCCCGCACCGTAGATTCTATGGTGATACGAGTTCACTGAGATCTAACGGCCCAAAATAGGAGTTCTGAATGTTTTTGCAATATACGGCTGATAGAGTTTGGGAAATGCACAGAAAGTACAAGTACTATGCATGTGCCATCTGACCATTGATCATACGACCTAGATGCTCATATCACCGTAGCGGGTAACTAAGCTACGGGGAGCACCTAATATGAGCAACGGGGAGCCGTTGGATCAAAGATGCAGTGGCACACACGAGGCCTGAATGTTTTATTTGCAAAAAAACCTTTGGAGAGTTTGGAAATTGCACATAATTACAAAGACTACTCCCAAGCCATTGGATCTCACTGCCAACGGTGTAAAAACTCATATCACCATAGCATCTAAGCTGCGGGGTGGATGTGATATTCTATGCCGCTGTCATTTTTGTTCGTAAACTTGCAAAATACGTGTAAGTCGTGCCATTACTTGTCTAACCACGCAAAGTGTTTGTTCAAAAAAACTATCATACACTGATATATTGGAACAAAACACGGGGGTCCCACTTGTCATTAATCAAATTTGGACCTAAAACTAACAAATCTGAAAGACGAGATTCGAACTGGCAACCTGGACTACAAAGCGTAAGTTGATAGCCTGAAACAACAACGGTTGTTGGCTTTGTCTCATAACTTGATTTTATCCAGTATTACATTGAGTAGAGTAGAGGGAGTGCCTCGTCAACACATGCATGACCGTTGACTCACTTACTAGTGGGTCACAGGTCTGCAATCTCAATCTCTCTTCTCTCCATCGTCTAACCTTTGAACGGGCACACACGAAGAGCGGCGCTAGATTGCCGTGGTGTTATTACAACTAAAAAAATCTTGGAAAATAGAAGAATCGCCTAGAACAATAGAAGTTGTGGCTGGTTGAGACGGAGCTAACCACATCTATCCTCCGTGCCACATTTTCATGATGAAGTTGTGTGGCTAGTGGGGTGTTTTCGACTGACTGGCTGGGTCCTGAGGTCGAACCATAGGTACTATGTCTGATACAGTATATTTTTACACGCACATTTTTCCTCCGTGCCGAGACGTGGCACACCCTACCGCACGGTTTTGGGGTCCTCCCGGGTGGTGCACGCATATATTCTTCCTGACGTGGGACGCCCTACCGCGCGTTTTCTGGGTCCTCCCCGGTCGTAGCGCCGAAGCAAGTAAATGAGTCATCAAATCACGAAAGACCACCTTTCCCGCCGAGTACATCACTGAAGCATGGTGGCTAGCTAGTTGGGCTAGTTCGACCGATTAGCTAGGCCGCCGCCACATTTGTTTTTCACCCCTTTTTTATCTACTTGCCGGCAGGTAAATTTAAATATCCATCGTGGCATTGCTCTGGTGTTTGGGTGTGGTAGGATTTCTAATTTTTTGATTGACGGGAGCAGGCGCGGCAACATTTTTAATTTTTTGATTGATGGGAGCAGGCGCGGCAGCAATTAGTCATGATGACTCCGCCTGTAAAACCCACTGCTCCCTGATGTGAGAAGTTGTCGACTGGTGTTTTACCATGGTGAAAACCAAAAGTTTCCCCGCTCCTCGGCTGGCTCCTGCCGCCTTCCCGTAGATTGCATTGCCTTTCAGCCGTTTCGCCCCCTTTGCTTCCTCTCCCCATTGCTTCTACCTGGTGCCATGGTGGTGCAGCAGATCACGGAGTCAAAGGTGAGGCGCCTGACACAGGAGCTCCATGCCAAAGATGCGGAGCTCAGGGACAAGGACGTGGACTCCGTGAGCTCAAGGAGGAGAGGAGTGCCATGCCCAAAAGTGGGTCGAGAAGGGAACTTTTGCTCCCATCCCGTGCACCCTTCATACACCCTACCTAACACTATTCGTGCTTCATATGGTTCATGTTTCGTGGAGTACTATAGCACCGTACTCTCCATGCACTGTAGACCTAGTTCTGTTAACATTGATCTCATCGTTCATTCTCGACCGGACAGTCGAAAAAGCGGTACTATGTTACATATAGGAGTAGTTGACATGCGCACAACATCATTTGTTATTGTCATATCTTACTACACTAGCAACAAGATTGTGTAGTACTGACGTATGAACCACTGCACATGCCTAGTAGTAGGAGCACTGTGTATGTTCAAGTGGCTGCCATGTTTCGCACTCCTCCGTCGTAAGAGTGGAAACGCTTGTTGTAATCATTTTTTTTTTCAAAAAACAGTGGACACGCTCTATCGTGCGGATCCTCCTCCAGCCATGCACTAAATTACTCACTTCCGCCGATGTGTGGGACAGCCAGCACCTGGGTCCACCAACCATGCACTAAATTACTCCGTAGTAGAGTGACAGTAGAAAACCCCCTCCTTTCCAGTAGTAAGTTGGATGGACGTAGCAACCATCATTTCACTCTTCTCTCTCAGCTTCCTCTCTTGAAGAAAACCCCACTCGCTTCGCTTCTCCCTCATATCGTTCCTCCTTTCGCTCTTCTCTCTCAGCTTCCTCTCTTGGATGGACGCTGGAGCACCGGCCGACATGATGTCTATGGCTCTGGCCAAAACCGTCGAGGCTCATGGTACGAAGAAGTGCAAGCACCCCGTCCAGACTACCACAGACAAGCTCAAAGCCATCGCCTTGTTCAAGCCCCCCTCTCCTGGATCCCTCATTAAACAAGTCCAGGTAATGTCTCTTGTTGACGATCTTTTTCTCGATCTTGATCGTGTTTTTTCATCTAACACATAGTACTAGTACTGGTAGTACAACTTTCTGGGTGATCTTGCATGTGATTTTAGTGTGCCAAATGACGGTTCCAAATTCCTCTTTTGACCAAAACATGCGAGAGGTTGACACTGATTTCTTATAGATTACTTTCAACTACTCCCTCTGTCCCAAATTTCTTGTCTTAGATTTGTCTAGATATGGATGTATCTAATACTAACATGTGACTTGATACATCCGTATCTAGACAAATCTAAGACAAAATTTTGGGATGGAGGGAGTACTTTATGAACATCAATGCTACCTTTGAAGAGGGTGTATTTGCCTCAGTAACTTGTGTTATGGATATTGCAAGTAATCCCTCTGCTCTCATGCCTTTGAAGACATGTTCTAGTGTCTTTGTTCACTCATTTCTGTGTGTATATGTAGTCATATATGGAGTATAATATCGAAAATCATCTTATATTTCTAAACGGAGGTAGTAATAAAATATGTTTTTTGTTTGAATTAGAACCAGGTCCGCGGTGGAGATGCAGGTCTCAAAGTCATGTCGTGTGAACTGGAAGACCTGATGATGAGTTCTACTGCTAAACTATCTAGCTGTTGTGTCCTTGTCGCCACGTGTCCTAAACTAGTGTTTTCCTGTAGCATTGTTGTCAGGCGTGTTCTCGAGGCTGTACCTGACCACAACAATTTCCTAGTTGTGCCTTCAATTACGAAGGGTGTGGTTCTTGTAAAGCTTCCCAACAAATCTGATGCGGCCTGTCTTCGTCATCATGTTTATGAGTGGAAAGACCTCTGATGCGGCCTGTCTTCGTCATCATGTTTATGAGTGGAAAGACCACTCTGTTAGGTTCTCCAAGGTTGATGAGATGGTGATGGTGCATGTAGACATCTCTCACGAAGTCCATGGCCTAGTCAGTTATGCGGGGTTCATCCCGTAGGTCGGTGGCAAGAAATAGTCTACAGAGTTTAATTAGTGCAACTTTGCTTGTCTGTAGTAAGTACTATTGTTTAGTACTTGATTTGTGTTTGTGAACCCTGTATTTTTTATTAGTACTGCCGCTTTTGGTGTGCAGTCAGTCCTGAGAACAGTCTATGTTAATGTTTGTCCACTCAATTCAGTATGTATATTTTGAAGTATCCAGATCATATTTTTTGTGAGGACGGTTTATCAATTATGGTTACACTCCAATATCTATATGCATTGCAGGGTTTATCGCACCCACCAGGATTTCCAGTCCCATGGATGTTCGCTCCATACGATTTGTCACGACCTTTGGACTGTCCTGCTTGTGGGAGTAAGTGGGGCCCCTGCATGCCACCCGTAGTTGGATGATCAATCTTCTGTTTAGTACTTCAACATAGTGATTTCCTGATAAGGATTCACTCGTGTCACATCAAGTAAATCTTATTGATTTAATGTCATGTTTTCTTTCTTTTCCTGCAATTTTACGATGCAGGTTTTGCCATGTGACATTCATCACAGAATAAACTGTTTGGTTTGCTCTACGATGGCTATTTTTATAGGTTTCACTTCTTATGTCGTGTCAGTAACGAAGGCACTGTCCATCACTTATATTACTGGAAAAAATCGGATCAGTCTGTTGTCTGAGTACAAGATGAATCCCTATGATGAACTGCAGTTTGGTTTAACAAAAATGCCACAATTAGTCCTTATCGCGTTTAAAAGAAATGAAGAAAAAAACTGGATCGCGGTCACAGGTCCTACTCAACTTGGAAAGCTGATCATAGTAGACCAGACACGATCGCCGCTGTCTCGCACATCGGTACCACCTTCAGCAATGGATCGAGCACCGGCAGTTGCTCTAGCACTGACAGCGGCAGCAGATCAGTCTGATCCAGCTAAGGACTGGGCACCAACCGCGTCAGCGGATCAGTCTGATCTACTGGAGGATCGGGCATCGACATCGGCACCTGCTCTGACACCGGCACCAGCTCTACAAGGAGAACCATCTCCCTCAGCAGCAGCGGCTTCGGCACCTGCACCAACACTTGCACTTGCATCTGCTCTGGCCCGTGCAACGGCAACCGAACGAGTAGTTGCACCAGCAACTGACTGGGCTGCAGTTCGCACTTCATATACCAAAGTCCTTACAAAAACTAACATGTCCACCTTCTTGGTAAGCATTGGTCGTCCAAGTGCTTCATTCTTTTTTATTTCCATGTTGTTTCACATGATTCACCATGTTGATCTAACTGTTTGGGTATGTCTTCTTGTTTGCAAATAGAGAATTCCTAGAGCAACGAGGGAGTCGTTCAACAATCCGGGCGACCGCGGCCAAGTTTCTCTTACCATGTGCAGCCTTGGTGTGAATGAACCTGCTCAATATACCGTAAGTACAAAGGATGGTCGCATGATGATTGATGCTAAAGGATGGTCAAGGTTCAAATCTAAATCATATCTTGCGGTAGGGGATGATGTCAAAATCAAACTTTCTCGGCAAGGAGAGCTGGTCCAAATCAACTTTGAAATTCTTCAGCAGCAGCACACAACTGCCGAACTGATCTATCCTCCGAGAGATTTTGATGTAATAATCTAGCATGGTGAAACAAGTGTCCTTTGTGTATAAGTAGTACGACAGTATTATTTATCACATGGTATATCGTTGATAGAGTTGCAACTCTCATTGCTGGTTAGAAATTGTCGATCGATTTCATTCCAACAGCCGCCGTGCTTTATTCAATTTTGTGTATTCACCTTGCGACAGCATCTAAAACCAGCGCCGTACCGATCGCTTGGAATATGAAAAGCGCTGAGGTAGAACACATGGCCCCCCAAACATGCAGGGTGGGCCTGCGGCCTAAAGTCTAGAACCGTGAGCCTGTCAGAGTATTATATTCTTAGCTGAACCCCCATAAAAAGAGCTGAACCCCCATAATGCTCGTGCATTACACGTAACATCAAGATGCATTTGTATGAGTATTTTATCTTGTGAGATAAAAGGATGAATGATGGAAGGCCTTATTTGCAAATGTGGAGAGGTGTGTGGGTACCTTTTTGCAAAATTGCCATAGTTTCCTTCCTATCCGTCAGATATAAATCGGACGGCCTATATTATAGGATGGCAGGCACACCATCATCACCAACTCGTCTATACTATGTTAAAAACAACTCTATTTATTATAATTATATATGTTATATATATTCTCCTTGATTTTTCTTATGTATAAAGTTGTGATATAAAAGATTTTTATATTTCTTTACAGAGGGAGTATCTCTCTGTCAAAAATATATTTATGTGTAACTAGTTACTCTTGTCTTTCTACTTCCTTTCGCTGATATGTGGGGCAACCGGAAACGGGGTCCATGTGCCATATGCACAAATTAGAGTGCTCAACTGCACGGTAGACACACCCCGGTCGTAGCGCCGCAGTAATGCCCAATGAGCCATCAAATCACACCCCCCCTTTCCAGATTTAGTAGTAAGCTGGACGGACGAAGCCGCAATATTTCACTGGGCCTGAATCCCCTTCTCCCTTGTCTGCTTGTTCAGAGAAAACCCCCTCTCGACGATTTCGTAGGGTTTTCTCATGGAGAACCAGGTATGAATTCTTCATCCATCCCCGATAAATCAAAGTCCCTTGGTCGCAGGTAATCCTAGGATGGCAGTTGTCGGTGTCACAACCGGCGGATCTCGGGTAGGGGGTCCCGAACTTTGCGTCTAAGGCTAATGGTAACAGGAGGCGGGGGACAGAATGTTTACCCAGGTTCGGGCCCTCTCTATGGAGGTAATACCCTACTTCCTGCTTGATTGATCTTGATGATATGAGTATTACAAGAGTTGATCTACCACAAGATCGTAGAGGCTAAACCCTAAAAGCTAGCCTATGATTATGATTGTTGTCATCCTACGGACTAAACCCTCCGGTTTATATAGACACCGGAGAGGGCTAGGGTTACACAGAGTCGGTTACAGAGAAGGAAATCTACATATCCGAATTGCCAAGCTTGCCTTCCACGCAAAGGAGAGTCCTACCCGGACACGGGACGAAGTCTTCAATCTTGTATCTTCATAGTCCAACAGTCCAGCACAAGTACATAGTCCGGCCATCCGAGGACCCCCTAATCCAGGACTCCCTCAGTAGCCCCTAAACCAGGCTTCAATGACGATGAGTCCGGCACGCAGATTGTCTTTGGCATTGCAAGGCGGGTTCCTTCTCCGAATACTCCAAGGTAGATTTTGAACACAAGGATCGTGTCCGGCTCTGCAAAACAATTCCCACATACCACCATAGAGAGCACAATATTCCACAAATCTAATCTATTGACAACTTTTCACAGCATGACACGCTGCGGCCCGGTTATTATACGAACTATTTTTCTCAACCTGTTGTTGCACGTCTAGCGTGGCGGTTATATTGGCACGTCTTGTCGAAGTAGAGATCGTGTTCCCCTTATCATGGGATTATCATCAATATGGGTGTGGGTAACCCAACCGTGCTGTTAGTATGACTCCTTGATTTTAGGCAAGTTCCAAATGGTCACGTGGAGGACGCTTGATATTCACCCTCTTTATAAAGAGGTCAAGACCTGTCCTTTTCTTTCCACGCCTTATCCTTCCCTTCCCCTACCTCGAGTTTCAACACCCAAGGTTCAGGTTAAGCGCCCCGGACCTTCAACCATGTCCGGATCCAACCTTCAAGGCTGGTGGATGGCCTCTTCTGTCATAGAGGAGGACATCAAGAGGCTTAGGGAGGCTAGGTATCTGACTGCCAAAATCCCCCACAGGCTACCTGCTCAAGGGCAGGTTATCCCCACTCCCGAACCCAACGAGAGTGTTGTATTTGTTTCCCACTTCCTCCGAGGGCTAGGATTTTGTCTTGATCCCTTTGTTAGAGGGCTCATGTTCTATTACGGGCTAGATTTCCACGATCTGGCCCCAGATTCCTTCCTTCACATCTCGTCGTTTATCGTCGTGTGTGAGGCCTTCCTCCGCATTACCCCACACTTCGGCTTATGGCTCAAGACCTTCAATGTGAAGCCGAAGGTGATCGACGGGCGACATGCGGAGTGCGGAGGCGCTACAATAAGCCAAGGTGCAGACGCCCTATGGCCAAAGGGCTCCTTCCTAGAGGTGTCCGACCTATGGCAACGGGAGTGGTTTTACATCATAGCTCCCCGAGGTACAAAGCGGGCAGCCGCCCCAGCCTTCCGCTCTGCCCCTCCGCCCCAACTGGCGTCATGGGTCAACAAAGGGCTGGACTGGGGGCCAGCTAATGATGTGCTGACATTGCAAAGCTGCATCTGAGATCTCCTCAAGAGGGATATCAGTCTCGTCAAAGTAATTCAAGTAATGTTAGTTCGTCGGGTCCTGCCATGCCAACGTTGGTCTCTCCGTATGTGGGAGTTCAACCGGAAGGACCAAGAACCATTCAACACTTCTTCGGCATGATGCCCGAAGGAATGTATCGATTATTCTTCGGATCATGAATAAAGTGTCCGGACACCACCGAGGATGCGGGTCTCAACTGCAACCGTCCAGATACCCAAGTAAGTAACTCCAAGACCGAACATGTTGTCATTATGTTTGTTACAACATTACTCTAAAAAACTACCCTCTGCGAGGACTGATAAGAAAGGTGGAGAGGACCAGGTGTTCGGCCCCTCTTCCCGAAGGCTCGCCGGATCCTGTACTAACCCGTATGCTGGCTCGCGCACCATATCAAGTGCCATTAGGAGAAGACGAGGGGAGGAATAAGGAAACCAAAAACGGGCTTCATACGTTACACATCCAAACCACGGGAATTAGCGCCTCCACGAAGGAGGATGATCGGGTAGGTGAATCTAGAATCCCCTCTCCCCATGGGAGGAAAAGGACTGGCCTTGAAGACTGGGAAACGGAGGTTTCCAAATGAGGGAAGAAAACTTCACCAGGGGGTCCTGCCTCGGAGGGCATCCTTACCGCACAATGCCCACGAGGGGGCCAACCATCAACCGAGCCGTAAGTGAATGAAGGCACTCTAGTAAATATGTCCTGCTTTTTCCCTGAGAATAACAATCGAGACGTATGTTTTGCAGTCCGGCTCATAGCCCTTCTCAACAATGTTTGTCTTCGAGGGATCTTCTTCCAGAGATGATGGAAAGTGAAACGCCTCCTCCTGCTTCCCCGCCTCATGTGGCGGACAACCTTGAGGTGTCGTCACAGAGGATTTACCCTGATCCGCAAAGGCCAGAAGGTAACTCTTCGCCGCCCAAAGTCTGGAGTTCTCGGCCCCTAAGGAAACCAACAAAAGAAGCTCGGGATTGTCCGGTGTGCAGCCAGACACATTGATGGGTCTTCGGGAGCAAGCGGCTATCTCAGAGGCACATCGTACCTTAATGGGTACGGTGGTTGAGAGGATTTCATCTGCAAAGAGCGGCTTGAATGAAGCTTTTATGAGACTGCTAAGAGGCTTTGTGGTACGCAAAGTAATATGTATATTTTTGACTGTACCGCATATACAAGGTGTGCTTTGTATAGATAGTAGCCCCTGAGACTCTGGTTGCCGTCCAAACGCGGCGAGCAGAGGATCATAGTCTTAGGTAATGATAGCACTGCTTTCGTGCGCAGGCAGCTGCAGATCCAGCGGCTGACCGAACTGCTGAATTTGCCAAATTGAGGCGGCAACTTGACATGGCGGATGCATACATCATGCTTGTTAACAAGCGGCTTTACGAGGCACAGGTTATGTATATTCGGGTGGTCAGCAAATTTTAAGAAGAGCAAGATGCTAGTATTTATAGTATGCTTTGAC
The DNA here is from genome assembly GCF_002162155.2 of Triticum dicoccoides. NCBI lineage: Eukaryota > Viridiplantae > Streptophyta > Magnoliopsida > Poales > Poaceae > Triticum > Triticum dicoccoides. The sequence goes on along the minus strand of NC_041387.1, from coordinate 60,359,373 downwards.
TGCAGATGGAGCTGCCACCGTGGAGACCCTTCGGGCAGAACTTGCCCAAGCCAAGGAGCAAGCCAGGAGAAGTGATGTGGCCGCCTTGAAGGCAGCCGAAGAATTAAAAGCCGAACAGGTTGCGCATCGGCAAAGTGAGGAAAAAAATAGCCAACATGGCTGTTGAGCTAATAAATGTCGCCAGCCGATATGAGCTTCTCGAAAGGGAAAACCAAGCGAAAACGGCTGACCTGGAGAAGGCCTTGCAAGCAGCAAAGGAAACTCGCTCTGAAATCAGAGCGGCGCGGGAGGAGCTTCGGCAAGCTAGTGATATCGCGGCTGGAAAGCCCTTTTCATTGTGAACAAAGTTCAGCAATCCAAAATATGCCCCTCTTGATCAATCGTGGAGTTCTGCAGAGGCATACTTGGATTTGGCAAAAAGTGCTGCTGATGCGATGGAGTATTTCAAGGATCGGCAAGATCATGAGGTGGAAAGATTGTTCTGGTCACAGTTCAGTGCTCCAAAGCGTCTGCTGCTGTTGAATGAGCAAATGGCAGAGTGGGCCAAGCTCCATAGGTTGTCCGAACTTGCCATGAAGGCTCTCATGGATCATCTGTTGCCGAAGGAACCGAGCCCAGGTAGTTATTTTGGTTTGGTGCAACGATTTCTTCGTGTTGTGCTGCATATCGACACTGTCAAGAGGTCAGCGTGTATAGAGGGTGTGCGGATGGCTCTTGCCCATGGCAATACATATTGGGAGAAGATGGAGGCCACCGAAATTGCAACCAGGGGTCCGCCTGGGGGGCAGTACCCACCTGAGCACTATTTTGAAGAAGTCCTAGAAGGTGCCCGTTCAATAGAGGCTCAATGCTCCAAGAATACCATGTTCCTGTGAAATGTGTCTTAATTGTTAAAACAATGCTATTTTGAATATAAAGGCCATATTTATACTTTTGCCCGTAAAGTATTGCAGTGCCTCCTGTGCGGCCGTTTATGTATATATGTATATAACCTGAAAGTTTGCAGTCGTCGGCTTCAGCCCCCACGCATATAATGCGGGGGTGTTCGGTAAAGCATGTAAGCACACTTGATCCAACATCTTGGTCCATCAAGGAGGTGATAGCGCAGCGAACAAGGCAATCAGACTATATAGCTTTAACACTTTCACTTAGCCATAGGAGTTTGACGGTGGGGCTACTATATAGCCCCTGGTACATTCACGTTCATCCGAATATGATGCACGTACATACGTGACCGGGAAACCGGTCCTTCGTTAATGCGGAGGAATCGCGAAGATTCTGCTGAGTCATCAAGTGGTTGACCAGTCTCTTGCTTTATCATGACAGTCAGTTTTCGGCTTTCTCTACTGAGGTGCTCATCCAGGTGAACCAGGGCACAATCGTAGTAGTTCTCCCGGTGCCACCTTAGCCGATAGAGCGGAACATAAGGTAGCAAAACACGGGAGCCGCGCAATAACCAAATATTGACCAAAGACATGATTCAGAGCTGATGCATATAAGGCCAAACTCGCGACGTCGAACACTCCCGAAGGTATTCAGACTTTATAACATATAATAAGCTGAGTACCGCCCTTGATAATGAGCCCTAAATATCCAGGTACGTGCATTAACCTGGCGTGACGAAATTCCAATAACGCCAGTATCCCTCTCGGTTGTTTTAAGTGCCCGGAGGGTGTGAAGCAACAAGAGACAATAAAAAAGGTTTACACAGGGTCTTAATCTAAAAAGCAACCTTTGAACGGGGCCCTGCTACACGTCTGCGCCTTTGTCTCCGTTGTGCCGTATCCTGGAAAGGTGTAGCATGATGATTATCTGTAAAACGGAAAAACCCAAATGAAAGAATCTGGTGTGATTGTGCGAAAAGTTGGTTATTCTTAATGAACCACGAGAATTCAATCTATTATTGTATTAATAGGGTCGAGCCGAACTATGGACCCCTTTACATGCGAGCAGCCCCTAGCACCACATATGGGGGTATATTCGTCGACCCAAGCTCAGGTTTATCTGGGCTGCTACAACTAGTGGTGCGCTGAACACGTCTAACCATGTCCGTGGTCTTGACGACCGATTATTTATTCGGGTTGGAGAGGCCGTTCAGTGGTTCGTCTGCTAGAGCCGCCACATATTTTTCCGCACCTAAGTAACGCTCTGTATTTCCGCTGATTATGATTACGCCACGTGGACCGGGCATCTTAAGTTTAAGATAGGCATAATGCGGCACTACATTGAAACAAGCGAAGGCCGTTCTTCTGAGTAGTGCATGATAGCCGCTTCGGAATGGAGCGATGTCGAAGATTAGTTCTTCGCTTCGAAAGTTGTCGGGAGAACCGAATACAACCTCCAATGTTAGAGAGCCCGTGCAGCGGGCCTCTATGCTTGGTATTACTCCTTTAAAGGTAGTACTGCTTTGGCTAATTCTTGACGGGTCTATCCCCATTTTGCGGACAGTGTCCTGATATATCAGTTTAAGACTACAGCTGTCATCCATAAGGACTCGGATGAGATGGTATCCATTAATTATTGGGTCGAGCACCAAGGCAGTCGAACCGCCATGCCGGATACTAGTCGGATGATCCCTGCAATCGAAAGTGATCGGGCAGGCCGACCATGGGGTGAATTTGGGGGCAACGGGCTCTACAGCATATACGTCTCGGAGTGCGCGTTTGTGCTTCCTCTTTGGTATGCGGTTGACGTAGATCATGTTCACTGTTTTGACCTCTGGTGGAAATTTTTTCTGTCCCACAGTGTTCGGCTGGCGAGGTTCATCCTCGTCTTCACTTGGCGGCTCCCTCCCCTTGTGTTCGGCATTTAGCTTGCCGGCCTGCTAGAAGACCCAGCATTCTCTATTGGTGTGATTCGCAGGTTTCGCGGAGGTGCCATGAATCTGACATGATCTGTCTAAAAAAATTTTTAGGCTAGACGGTCCATCTCTAGTGCCTTTAAATGGCTTTTTTCGTTGACCGGGTCGAGAGCCCCTGAATCCTGTGTTTACCGCCGTGTTGTCTGGGTTGTCTTCATTATTTTGACTCTTGTTTTTATTGCATCGCGGCTTCCCATTACTGTCCCTGATTTCGGATGTGCCTGGGTCGCTAGTGCCGCTGCGGGCCAACCAACTGTCCTCGCCCGCGTAAAATCGGGTCATAAGGCTTGTTAGGGCTACCATTGTCCTCGGCTTTTCCTGTCCGAGGTGTCTGGCGAGCCTTTCATCCCGGACTCTGTGTTTGAAAGCCGCTGAGGCTTCGACGTCCGGGCAGTCGACGGCTTGGTTCTTCTTGGTGAGAAATCTGTTCCAAAGCTTACGGGCTGACTCCCCGGGTTGTTGGATTATGTGGCTTAAATCGTCAGCATCTGGGGGTCAGACATATGTCCCTTGAAAATTAGTCCTGAAAGCGCCCTCGAGTTCCTCCCAACTTCCAATGGAATTTCCGGGGAGGCTTTTCAACCAGTGCCGAGCTGGTCCTTTCAACTTGAGGGGTAGGTATTTGATGGCGTGGAGATCGCCTCCATGAGCCATGTGGATATGAAGAATGAAGTCCTCAATCCAGACTGCAGGGTTTGTTGTTCCGTCGTATGCCTCGATGTTCACGGGTTTAAATCCCTCTGGAAATTCGTGATCCAGCACCTCATCGGTGAAGCACATGGGGTGCGCAGCACCCCTGTATTTGGATGTGCCGTGGCATGTTTCCGACGGATGTGGTGTTCGGTGTTGATCCCGAGCTGGTATTCGATTAGTGTAGTCGTTTTGGTGATCGTGATCCTGCGTAGGAGCACGCTTCCTAGATCCAGAGATGGACCTGGCCATACCGGCTCTTTTGTCCAGGTGCTCACGTATATCATGTGCTGAGTTGTGTGCAGCGTCTTGAGCCACTCTGTCTCGGTCACGGGGTGGTCGGTCCGGCAGATCGGCCGTATTATTTTTTGGTGGGATGGGCTCTATAGCCTCGTTGTCGAATTCGGGCAGCAACTTGTGCTTTGGGTAGCTCTTTGTGCGGCGATCGCCACCGTATTTTTCGTCAGTGTCGAGCACTTTGTTCCATCTGCGGTTGAGCATATCCTGCGCGGCCTTAAGTCTTTGCGTCTGCTTCTTCAAGCTCCTCGCAGTGGCGATAAGCCTTTTGTGGAGGTCTTTTTGTTCCAAGTGCCTTTCTGGGATGATGAGTGCATCATCGTCCAGACTATTCTCCTCTCCGGAGACTGGTTTATAAGTTTTATTTTCGGCATCGCTATGATCCGACAGCGGCTCTGGACTATGTTCACCATCCCTTGGGTCATCCTGCTCCATCATTGTTCTTTCTTGTGTCGTTATCGCTGTTTTTGTTGTGGCAGGATTTAGAGCGGCGCCGACGTCGGCGCTTTGGTTGCTTTTCAAGAGGGTTATCCTCCATTGCATCCTTCCGTTCCTCGCCGTTGCTTTCTTTGGGTGTGTCCACCATGTATATATCATATAATGAGGTGGCTTTCGAGCTCCCTGTGGGCGGTGGTTCCTGTTCTTCTCCGGCATCGTCATTCATACTGTCGATGTCTTCGGAGTCAAAATCAAGCATGTCGGTTGAGTCATCGACAGTGGCTATTAAGTGGGTGGTGGGTGGGCAACGAATTTCTTCGTCGTCCGCTTCCCACTCAAGCCGGACATAGTTCGGCCAAGAGTCTCCTGAGAGGGAGAGAGATTTTAATGAGTTTAGCACGTCACCCAAGGGCGAGTGCTAAAAGATATCCGCAGAGGTAAACTCCATGACCAGTGCCCAATCAGGCTCGATAGGCACGGATGTGCGTGGTTTGGAGCCTATGGCCGGAGATGAGTCCGAGGGTCCGATGATGCAGACCTCATTGGAGGCGAAGTCTGTGTTCGGCTCTATCACCGCTGAGTGTGCGGCCTCCGTGGCGGGGCCCATCCACCCGTCCTTGGACGGAACGATCTGCTCCGGATTGAGAGCCAGGGCAGCTGCAGGTGTGATCTCCCGAACACCATCCAATGGCAGATCTAAGTCATGCTCATCGTGACTATTCGGCGCACCTGTCATGGGCTCGAATCCATCGAAGATCAAGTCTCCGCGGATGTAGGCGGTGTAGTTCAGGCTTCCAAACCTGACCTGATGACCAGGGGCGTAGCTATCGATCTGCTCAAGATGGCCAAGCGAGTTGGCCCGCAATGCAAAGCCATCGAATACGAAGATCTGTCTGGGGAGGAAAACCTCACCCTGGATCGCTTTGTTGTGGGTGATTGAAGGAGCCATCAAGCCCTACCATGACGACACAGTGGAACTCTCAATGAAAGCACCAATGTCGGTGTCAAAACCGGCGGATCTCGAGTAGGGGGTCCCGAACTGTGTGTCTAAAGCTAATGGTAATAGGAGGCGGGGAACAAAATGTTTACCCAGGTTCGGGCCCTCTCTATGGAGGTAATACCCTACTTCGTGCTTGATTGATCTTGATGATATGAGTATTACAAGAGTTGATCTACCACGAGATCATAGAGGCTAAACCCTAAAAGCTAGCCTAAGATTATGATTGTTGTCGTCCTACGGACTAAACCCTCTGGTTTATATAGACACCGAAGGGGGCTAGGGTTACACAGAGTCATTTACAGAGAAGGAAATCTACATATCCGAATTACCAAGCTTGCCTTCCACGCAAAGGAGAGTCCCACCCGGACACGGGACGAAGTCTTCAATCTTGTATCTTCATAGTCCAACAGTCCGACACAAGTACATAGTCCGGCCATCTAAGGACCCCCTAATCCAGGACTCCCTCAGCAGGCGCCGCCATTGATGCATTTTTCTTCCTACTGAATCTAGTGTGTTTCATTTGCAGTGCCCAGTGTGCGAGGACCCTAGAGGTTTCTGCGCCCTCGGCGAGATGCCACACTTGTTCCTTCTCATCCTAACACAGGATTTGAAAACAGGCACGGTATTTTCCTAGAATCCTCTTTTCTATCCGGGAGGGTGGGGTTTTTTTTAACATGTTGTCGACTAATTTGGAAATTTGGATTGCTATATTTGGATCAAAGGTACTACTAGTACGATGGTCAACACTGACGTGAAGGAGGAAGTTATTTATAGATTTGGATAGGGAATACATTGTGTTCTCATATTATTTTTCCTATAGTGCATTATTTGCAATGCCAGACCACATGTATTCAAGATGCTCGGCCTTACCATAACTGAATACACTAGTTTAATGGTCACAGTGAAGACAAGCCTTGGATATAAGTTTCGAGTTGGGTTCATGAACCAAGAAGATTGCTGCTTTTTTATGGCCGAACTTGGATAAACTTTCTCAAGTGTTACGGACTGAAAGTTGGCACACGAATGTTGATGGAAATAGCAGAACCTTGTCTCATCTTCACTGCGATCTTCCACCCCGACATTGTTCCAATTGTTCATCCATGTTAGTTTTGTATCTGGTTCTTGCTTGTTGCCTCGATTACTTCTTAATCCACCTATTCTGTCTAACTAATCACAATTTAACTTTAGAAGTAGCAACGAATCTCTCACGAAGATGCTACTTCTAACTAATATTTTCTTATAATTGGTGGCACGTGTAGGTTTTTTAGAGTTAAGAAGGCTGCTCGTTTGTTATTCTGTAACAACTCGGCTGTTACTGATGGCACTGAAGTTGACTGGGACGACATCCATAAGTTCCTACACTTTATTGATCGTCTTGAGGTCCTTGTGGGGCGTTTCAATGGTGGAAGGCCACATGGGATATGTGTGCCACTGCTGCACTCGTTGAACAGGTCCAACTGTGTCGAGAAACTTATGGTACGAGATGTTTTCTGTTATATATGTTGTTCATAAACTATTGCTTATACACAGTTTTACAGCTGTGATCTTCTTGAAACAGAAACTGCCCAGTTCTATTGTTCCTATACAGATGCCTGACCATGGTCGGGTCAGACTTGCACTTGGTCACAACATGATGTTTATGTCGACCTACTCCATTCCCCTTGGAGGTGAAAAGATACTTATTCATGGGTGGTCTTAAATAATGAAGGCCCGTCCATCTTGGAGAATAGGGCAGAAGATTATGTTCATGCTTTTCCATGGCTCTAAAGCGAATATCCTATTTATTGACCACATTGTGAGATGAAACTACTTTCAGAAGGTTGTGGATGCGCGGGTTGGCGCCTGGGCCTTGTCCTGGGGCTTGGCGGCCTCACCCTTGGTTAACTGTAGGCAAAGTAGCACTGTTCAAGGTGTGCTTTGTATGGTTGAACCTGTATAAGTACTCATACTGCTTTCAGCTTTGGTTGTTAAGTGCCCCTGCTGGTTTCAGTTAAGGTTGTTAAGTACTCCTACTGCTTTTACAGTCTGTCGTGTTTCTTCAGTCCTATCTTCCTTCAGCCGCCAAAACCAAACCAGCGCCAGTGGGGCCGCCTGCTTCCGCCTCGCATGGCTGGCTGCACCTCAGCACATGCATTGCCGCCCCCACCGTCTCCTAAATCGTTAATGCCGACGTCCTCCGCGTGCCTTGGTGTGCTCGCCGCGGTGCCGCCCTCTCGTGTTGTCAACATGGTCAACAAACAACAGGAATGGGCAGAAGTACATGGAGAGGATGATAGTAGGGGCCCACCATGTCAGCGTATGGAAAAATAAAATGCTTCCTCCTAGTGTTTTCCTGACATCTGGGACCCACGACATTGTGAGCGTATATAGTCAATAGACAAGAGAACAACACAAGATTGGCTGACACCTGAGACGGAGCAGGGTTTGAACTGGGTTGTGGCCCGTCTAGCCCAGGCTTATATTTTATGTTCACCATGTGACCAGCTCAGCTATTTTTTCTTTATGAAAATGAGCCCAGTTTATTTTTTCTGAAGAATACCCAATCCAGGCCTACTTATTTTTCTATGCCCTGATGGGCTACAACTCTTTCAAGATGCCTGCAAATCTTGAAAGTAATATGAAATGGGTTGTAAATATAAAAACAGATGACAAATTGGCAATTACTTTATAATTTCTGAATTTTTTCACATTTTCATATTCCTATTTCACCGGGCATTAACCTAATTTAAATATATATTCAAAGTAATTTAAATCTGGCTCGACATTTCGGTATTAAAAATAGTTTGGAACCCACAGAAATATGCGAAATTGGCCCTGGCCAACCAAAAAAACGACTGCAATAAATTGCGTAAGAAGTTGCCATGAGCTATATATAAATTATTAAAAAAAGAGGGAGTGGTCTGACTTGTGGGCCTGTTTAGTTGACGCGTATGCAAGATTTTTTTAGTTATTATATATGTCAACAAACGATTCTAGCAGAGTAACCGTTGGATGTCAATCCAACGGCCGTCGTGTTTCTTCAATCTCTGATCTTCTTGCTCCAGCCGCCAAAGCAGCGCCGGCGGGACCGCCTGTTCCTGCCTCCCGTGGCCGGTTGTGCTGCTGCGCAGGCCTCAGCACCCCCTACTACTCCCACTGTTGGCCAGGGCAGCCCTCTACTCACCCACACCCCCTGTTATTCTGCGGCGACGGCAGCCTCACACCGCAGCCGAACCGGTGAACCCTCGTACTCCTCTCCGCGCGGGCTTCCACTGCCACGTCTTCCCTGGCTCCGTATCGTTCCCTTCCTAGGCCTCGCCGTCGTCCACCGCCGTGGTGCTCTCGGCGCAGCGTGGTCAATATGCTAAACGACCAACTTCCATCGTAAGAGTACTGTACGTGGAGAGGCTCACAGCTGGGTCCACGACAGCCGCAAGGAAGTGCCTCCTTATTATGCGGAAAATAATTATTCCTCCACCTAATAGCAGGGACCCACCGGACGGGCCACCAGTATTTCGCAAAAAAGCGTTTCCCCCTGACTGCTAGGACCCACCAGATGGGCCACCGTATTTCGCAAAAAAAAATTCCCCCGCTGTCAGCTCGGACCCACTGGAAGTGCCTCCTTATTACGCACAAAAGTGAATACGCCCCTGCTAGCTGGGATCCACCTTGGTGGGAGGCTGACTTATGGGCCTACTAAGTTGACTGGGACGGAGGCCTTTGTCAACTTTAGTCAATATATGAACGATTCTAGCTCCAGTTACTGTACGATGTCCATCCAACGGCCATAGTGTTTCTTCAACCTCTGGTCTTCTTGCTCCAGCCGCCCAAAGCAGCGCCGGTCGTGCAGCATGCTCCTGCCTCCCGTGGCCCGCTGTGATGCCGCGGAGGCCTCACCGCCCCCTACTACTCCCACCGTTGGCCGGGCCATCCCTCTACTCACCCACACCCCCTGTTATTCTGCGGCGACGGCAGCCTCACACCGCAGCCAAACGAGTGAACCCTCATACTCCTCTACGCATGGGCATCCACTGCCGCGTCTTCCCCGGCTCTGCATCGTCCCCTTCCTAGACCTCACCGTTGTCCATCGCCCTCGTGCTCTCGGCGCGGCATGGTCAACGTGGTCAAGGAATGACTTCTATCGAACATGGACTGTACGTGGAGAGGCTGACAGCTGGGTCCATGGCCGCAGCAAGGAAGTGCCTCCTTATTATGCGGAAAATAATGATTCCTCCACCTGACAACAGGGACCCATTGGACGGGCCACCGTATTTCACGAAAAAAACGTTTCCCCTGACTGCTGGGACCTACCAGCTACATCTTCGCACGCAAGGCAGTGCGTCCGAAAAAAAAATGATTCGTCCCCCTGACTACTGGGACCAACCAGCTACATCTTCGCACGCAAGGAAGTGCGTCCGAGCAAAAAATAAAAAAACGATTCACCCCCCTGACTGCTGGGACCCACCATCTACATCTTCGCACGCAAGGAAGTGCCTGACAGTCGGGACCCACCTGGTCGAAGCTTACGTAGCATTGTCATTCTGGTCGCGAACGTGTACGTACATACTAGTGGATGTAGAGGCGCGCACGTGTCGTAGTAGAGGCATGCACATAGCGTGTACACATACGTATAGCGGCCAGTATGCAAGAAAGAAAATACGGCCACGTACGTACATACGGGCGGGGTCTCGAACGCCTACTTGCGCATATATACGTACGGCCAGGGCTCGTGTACATGGTTGGGTCGGAACGGAGAAACAGCGTCGTCATCATGTTCATGGGGAGCCAACCGGCTGGGTCAGAACGGAATGCGTCGTCGTGTTCATCGGGAGGGCTTGGACGTAATAGGCGATGGAAACGAGGCTTGACGTACCGCAGAACAGAGGAAACGGCCTTGTGTTGGTCGTGCCACGTTGAAAACGGGATCCTGTTCATCGGGAGTGGCCTGGCGTACCGCAAAACAGAGGAAACGGACCTCCTACGGTCGAAACGGGGTCCTATTGATCGGGAGGGGTGTGGCGTACCACAAAATGGACGAAACGGACCTGTGTTGGAGCGCTACGGCCGAAACGGGGGTCCTTTTCATCGGGAGGGGTGTGGCGTACTGCAAAATGGGACTCCATGGGATACTGTTCATCTCCATCGTCGACATACTCCAACCTCCATGGGCTACTGTTCATCCACCGTCGACCTCCTCCAGCCTCCACCTGCGACTGTTCATCCATGGGCTCCTGTTCAACCACCCCTCCACGGGCTACTATTCATCCACCCCTCCACCGTCTACTGTTCATCCAGCCCTCCACGGGGTCGTCCTGTTCATCCAGCCCTCCACGGGGTCCTGTTCATCCAGCCCCAACTGGCTCGATTGATCGGGGTCCTCATCATCCAGAGGTAATGCCACGTGGTCCTGTTCATCCACCCCCACCGCTCACTGTTCATCCAACCCCCCTCGCAACACTCACTGTTCATCTAGAGGCAGCATCGATCGGCTTCAGTTAGCAGCAGCAGCGAAGGAATCGCTCGATCGGGTTCAGTTAACAGCCATCGATCGATCGCTCGGGTTCAGTAATGCGTAGCCTGTAGTGCAATCGCTCGGGTTCAGTTAGAGCCCAACGCCTCGCTCGGGTTTAGTTAGAGCCAATGCCTCGCACACACACGCGTACATGTATGAGAGAAACGCACATCGCTCGGCCCCCAACCACCCACCGTAACCGGGAACTCTCCGAAGTTTTCCTCGCCCTCGCTTCTACCATGGTTTTTTCCGTCATGGACGGCCCAAAGAATGTCATGCAGCTGCATCTCCGGCCTGCCCAAGAAGAAAAGCCCATTTTCTGTCATGATTTTTTGTCATAGAAGTAGGAGCCCACCACATCTATGATGATACCGGGTTTTGTCACAATTATCATCATAGAAGTGTCATAATTATGACATGAAAAAAATTCGTTCGGCCCAAAATGTCACGGATGTGTCTTTTTTTTGTAGTGTCGCACCTCATCACTAGAGAGAGCCATGTCCCGTTTTACTATATTACTAGAAATGCATTCAAATACAACAAAAAAAATAAAAAAAATTGGGACAACAAACATAAAGTGTACAGTACCAAAACAATTTGCACTTCCCTCAACAATAAAAAACAATGTGTGTTGTCTAGCATGGACTAAATTTGAGTACATTTTCCCCGTTTGAACGGGATTGTACTCAGGTTAGTTATACAACCATCTAAACATTATCTTCAGAACACATGACATGAATATAGGATAAGTAAATTCCTATATAAATACAAACTACATGTACATACGATTTCAAATTCAAATATATGTATCCATTTTGTGTTGAATTCAAATCATAGTACATGTATGCTCTAGCTAGATGTTCGGAATCTAAATCATGTATGATATACTATGTACAATGTGTTTAACACGCACAACGCACACACAAACACCATTTAGACTAGTAAGGTACACGTGCATTGCACGCATGAGATTTGGCAACCAAATTATGAATAAATACCACATTATAGCATGTAAGCTTTGAGTCATATATGCATGATGTAGATGTTCATTTAATTCTTATAGTTCATTTCATTCAAAATCATCTAGTTTTTATAAGAAATCTAATCTATTTTAAGATTCATGGAATTGTGCGTTGTAAGGCATAAAGTAAAAACAAATAATGGAAAATCATGTAGAAAAACGTTTGGGCAATTCTGATACGGAAGATTCCAGAACAAAGAAGAAGTGCTTGTGTTTTGAGGTTTGTGCATTATGCTTTAGTTCAACCATGGAGTCTTCTAGACTGTACATGTGGCAAAATCTGGTGGAATCTAGATGATATCCAACGGTCAGTAGTGCTCAAATTTGACATCTCTGCACCATCGGATTGGCCTTGTCCAACGACCATCTTTCAAAGTTAAAGTTATCCGCACACTATATAAAAAATATATAATATAATGTATAGGGGTATAGATATAGATATGTGATGCGAAAGCCACCCATCATCTCCAATTAGAACAGTGTGTCCATGCACGAATGCAATCTGGCCAAACAATGTCTGCCATCGGTATCTCAAATTAAAATCAGCCTGACCTTGTTCAATGTGTATACATTACAACATGCTCGTTTCCAAACCACACCGTGCAGATCTCCGTTATATTCATGCATGCATGGGTTTCAAACATCATGATCTCTTATTCAAATATTTGAATTCAACTTTACATTGATTATGACCTCACCTAGTCTTTTACACCCACACAGTCATCTTCTCTTTATAATTGTGCCACTAACTTTCTCTCGTGCATGCATGCACACACACTACCAGTCGGCATTATCCATCCCACACATGCAATCTTTTTCTTCAGCTCGGTCTCCCATGCAGGCACACACACACATCCCCCTCTGCATCATATCAGGTATTCTTTATCTCTCACGTGCATGCGCAATGATCGATGTTCCTCTATGTGTGTGTGCGTGTATAGCTAGGTATTTCATAGTTTTCCACACAAACCGATCAATCTATATATCTGGTGAGGTCTCACCCTCTTTCCCACGTCCACATTGATCAATCTATACCTCTCTATATAGGATTACATATATAGCTAATATACCAACATTAATTATATATCCAACGCCCCCCTCTCATCATCCATGCCTTCCGCTTCATCTCTCAGACGCCCTGCCCCCCCCCCCCAACATCACTATATATCGAGGCTAATATGAATGTGATCATTGGACAATTGCTGGTAAAAATGGTTTAAGTTGATGTATTGGCCCTCCTCGTAAAGGATTAGCAATGCTGCCCCCCTAGCTCATTTATTTTTCATGGCTCCACCATTGCACGCAACAGCGCACGTTCTCGCCCCCTCTCTCTAAATATTGATCTCGCACTTGTGCACTCCTTCATAGTCTCCCTCCACTTGGACCTCGCACCATCTTCTAGCCCCCCAGCGGATTTTGCCACATCTACAATCTAGTTGACTCCATGGTTGAACTTAATCAGAATGCACAAACCTCAAAACGATAGTGGTTCTCCTTTGTTTTCTAGAATCTTCTATATCATAACTGCCCAAACTTTTTTTCTAGTTGTATTGCCATTATTTGTTTTTTACTTTATGCTTTAAAACGCACAATTCCATGAATCATAAAATAGATTAAGAGCTTCTTTGATTCTAAGGATTCTTAAAGGAATTTTGGAGGATTCTAATCCTTAGGAATTTTTCCTATCTTGTTTGTTTGATTCGTAGGATTGTAAACCATAGGAATTTTTCCATATGATTCATTTGCACTAGATTTCATAGGAAACATCCCATCCACTCAAACCTCCTTGAAAGAATTCTGCATTTTTTCTATGGACAATCAAACACTCATACAATCCTGTAGGATTCAAGAAGACATTCCACTCTAATCCCATGTTTTTCCTATTCCCGCGTTTTGGAAATCCTACGAATCGAAGAGGCCCTAGCTTTTTTATAAAAACTAATTGATTTTGAATCAGATGAACTATAAGAATTAAACGAAGGTCTACATTATGCATATATGACTCAGAGCTTACATGCTATAGTGTGGTATTTATTCATAATTTGATTGCAAAATCTGATGCGTGCAATGCACGTGTACCTTACTAGTACTTCAAGTATGTGCAAAACACGTAAATTAGAATTCCAATGGCATGCTACACAGTGTCTCTTATAGTTCATGAAGCCATGTGGCACATGAGGAGGCTTTGTCGCGACCTCCTTGTGTGGATTGATCACAGTGACGTGCTGCTGGTTCCAGAAGAATGTACTCGTCCTCTCTGAGCCACACTGGAGGTACATGCATGAAGCAAAGATGTGCACGCACGCCACACATGCACTCATTCCCTCTCACGCACACGCGGGTACACGGGCGGATGCAATTTTGTACCAAGATCCACCCCATGTGATAATTTGACAGTGTAAAGTCCTTCACTTCATTGATGGTCAATTAATACAGCGCATCCAAATTGAGTGGACGTGAGGGCGGAAGAAAGACATTACTACTCCACTGCACGCATGCAAGTAACTAAATCATGGGTTGCTAGTAGTACTTCCATTGGTATCATTTGTATTTTGTGCCCATTTTTTACAGTAACATAATATTTACGCATTTGAGCATTGTAGTCTACTTGAAATTTATGTTCTACTAAACTCATCGGGAGCCGTTTTGGGCCTCGAAACCAAAACCATAAATTTTACCTTGTTCCCATCACATTCGAAAGTACTAGTGCTACAATTAAGTGCAAGCCTGCTCACACCTACTAGTACGTACGAAACTTGAACATGTTCCCACTATGCAGGTATTAGTACTAGTGCTAGTACTTAGGTTATAAAAAGGGGAACTACCTAACCGAAAATTACTCTACCTTTCCTCCTCATAAGTCCTTCTTCGTCCGTCCTTGCCATGGCCAGTGTGTAGAGCTCTCGGTCGAGAACTACTCATAACAAGGGAGCGACAACCAAGACTGCGAAAAAAAGAGAGGGCTCGCCGCCACGCAGAGACCTCGAAAGATCTCTCACGGGCAGGCGATGGCTCCCAGGAGCGCCCTAGTCGTGGAGGCGAACATGGCGAGCTGACGGCTCTGGAGTCGTTATCCCTCGACGGCATGCCCAATCAGCTCAATAAGCACCTCAATAAGCAGAAGGAGTTCATCCATGGCTTGGTGGAGCTGATGAAGGAGAGCCTCGGCGACATGCCCCTATTGGGGAACGTTGCAGAAAATTAAAAATTTTCCTACGGTTTCACCAAGATCCATCTATGAGTTCATCTAAGCAACGAGTCAAGGGAGAGAGTTTGCATCTACATACCACTTGTAGATCGCGTGCGGAAGCTTGCAAGGTGATGATGTAGTCGTACTCGACGTGATTCGAATCACCGATGACCAAGTGCTGAACGGACAGCACCTCCGCGTTCAACACACGTACGGGACGGGAGACGTCTCCTCCTTCTTGATCCAGCAAGGGGGAAGGAGAGGTTGAGGAAGACAGCTCCACCGGCAGCACGACGGCGTGGTGGTGGTGGAGAGGCAGTACTCCGACAGGGCTTCGCCAAGCACACAACGGAGGAGGAGAGGTGTTGGGGAGGGGAGGGCTGCGCCTTGGAGGGTGGGGCGGCTACCCTCCCCTAACCCCTCTATTTATAGGGGGAAGGGAGAAGGGGGCCAGCCCCCTAGAACCCATCTAGGGGGGGTGCGGCGGCCAAGGGGAGAGGGGGAGAGGGTGCCTTGCCCCCCAAGCCAAGGGGGCGCCCCCTCTAGGGTTCCCCCCTCAACCCTAGGCGCAAGGGCCCAAGGGAGGGGGTGCGGCCAGCCCACCAGGGGCTGGCTCCCTGCCCCATGCAGCCCATGTGGCCCCCCGGGAGGGGTGGCCCCTCCCGGTGGACCCCCGGAACCCTTCCGGTGGCCCCGGTACAATACCGGTATGACCCCGAAACTTCCCGGTGTCCGTTTGACAACTTCCCATATATAAATCTTTACCTCCGGACCCTTCCGGAGCTCCTCGTGACGTCCAGGATCCCATCCGGGACTCCGAACAACATTCGGTAGTCACATACTAGTCTTCCTAATAACCCTAGCGTCACCGAACCTTAAGTGTGTAGACCCTACGGGTTCGGGAGACATGCAGACATGACCTAGACGCTCTCAGGTCAATAACCAACAGTGGGATCTGGATACCCATGATGGCTCCCACATGCTCCTCGATGTTGTCATCGGATGAACCACAATGTCGAGGATTCGATCAAACCCTGTATGCAATTCCCTTTGTCAATCGGTACGTTACTTGCCCGAGACTCGATCGTCGGTATCCCAATACCTTGTTCAGTCTCGTTACCGGCAAGTCACTTTACTCGTACCGTAATGCATGATCCCGTGTCCAACACCTTGGTCACATTGAGCTCATTATGATGATGCATTACCGAGTGGGCCCAGAGATACCTCTCCGTCATACGGAGTGACAAATCCCAGTCTCGATCCGTGTCAACCCAACAGATACTTTCGGAGATACCTGTAATGCACCTTTATAGTCACCCAGTTACATTGTGATGTTTGATACACCCAAGGCACTCTTACGGTATCCGGGAGTTACACGATCTCATGGTCGAAGGAAGAGATACTTGACATTGGCAAAGCTCTAGCAAAACGAACTACACGATCTTTTATGCTATGCTTAGGATTGGGTCTTGTCCATCACATCATTCTCCTAATGATGTGATCCCGTTATCAACGACATCCAATGTCCATAGTCAGGAAACCATGACTATCTGTTGATCACAACGAGCTAGTCAACTAGAGGCTCACCAGGGACATATTGTGGTCTAAGTATTCACACGTGTATTACGATTTCTGGATAATACAGTTATAGCATGAATAAAAGACATTTATCATGAACATTGAAATATAATAATACTTTTATTATTGCCTCTAGGGCATATTTCCAACAGTCTCCCACTTGCACTAGAGTCACCAATCTAGTTACATTGTGATGAATCGAACACCCATAGAGTTCTGGTGTTGATCATGTTTTGCACGCGAGAGAGGTTTAGTCAGCGGATCTGCGACATTCAGATCCGTGTGCACTTTGCAAATCTCTATGTCTCCATTTTGAACATTTTCACGGATGGAGTTGAAACGACGTTTGATGTGCCTGGTCTTCTTGTGAAACCTGGGCTCCTTCGCGAGGGCAATAGCTCCAGTGTTGTCACAGAAGAGTTTGATCGGCCCCGACGCATTGGGTATGACTCCTAGGTCGGTGATGAACTCCTTCACCCAAATCGCTTCATGCGCTGCCTCCGAGGCTGCCATGTACTCCGCTTCACACGTAGATCCCGCCACGACGCTCTGCTTGCAGCTGCACCAGCTTACTGCTCCACCATTCAACATATACACGTATCCGGTTTGTGACTTAGAGTCATCCAGATCTGAGTCGAAGCTAGCGTCGACGTAACCCTTTATGACGAGCTCTTCGTCTCCTCCATAAACGAGAAACATGTCCTTCGTCCTTTTCAGGTACTTCAGGATATTCTTGACCGCTGTCCAGTGTTCCTTGCCGGGATTACTTTGGTATCTTGCTACCAAACTTATGGCAAGGCTTACATCGGGTCTGGTACACAACATGGCATACATAATAGATCCTATGGCTGAAGCATAGGGGATGACACTCATCTCTTCTTTATCTTTTGCCGTGGTCGGTGACTGAGCCGAGCTCAGTCTCACACCTTGTAACATAGGCAAGAACCCCTTCTTGGACTGATCCATTTTGAACCTCTTCAAAATCTTATCAAGGTATGTGCTTTGTGAAAGACCTATGAGGCGTCTCGATCTATCTCTATAGATCTTGATGCCTAATATATAAGCAGCTTCTCCAAGGTCCTTCATTGAAAAACACTTATTCAAGTAGGCCTTAATGTTGTCCAGAAATTCTATATTATTTCCCATCAAGAGTATGTCATCTACATATAATATGAGAAATGCTACAGAGCTCCCACTCACTTTCTTGTAAACGCAGGCTTCTCCATAAGTCTGCATAAACCCAAACGCTTTGTCATCTCATCAAAGCGAATATTCCAACTCCGAGATGCTTGCACCAGCCCATAAATGGATCGCTGGAGCTTGCATACTTTGTTAGCATTCCGAGGATCGACAAAACCTTCCGGCTGCATCATATACAGTTCTTCCTTAAGATGTCCGTTAAGGAATGCCGTTTTGACGTCCATCTGCCATATCTCATAATCATAGTATGCGGCAATTGCTAACATGATTTGGACGGACTTCAGCTTCGCTACGGGAGAGAAAGTCTCGTCGTAGTCAATCCCTTGAACTTGTCGATAACCCTTAGCGACAAGTCGAGCCTTATAAATGGTAACATTACCATCCGCGTCCGTCTTCTTCTTAAAAATCTATTTGTTTTCTATCGCTCGCCGATCATCGGGCAAGTCTGTCAAAGTCCATACTTTGTTTTCATACATGGATTCTATCTCGGATTTCATGGCTTCAAGCCATTTGTTGGAATCCGGGCCCGCCATCGCTTCTTCATAGTTCGAAGGTTCATTGTTGTCTAACAACATGATTTCCAGGACAGGGTTGCCGTACCACTCTGGTGCGGAACGTGTCCTTGTGGACCTACGAAGTTCAGCAGTAACTTGATCTGAAGTACCTTGATCATCATCAATGTTTTCCTCTTCAGTTGGTGTGGGCATCACAGGAACATTTTCCTGAGCTGCACCACTTTCCCATTCGGGAGGTAGTACTTCATCGAGTTCTACTTTCCTCCCACTTACTTCTTTCGAGAGAAACTCTTTTTCCAGAAAGCATCCGTTCTTGGCAACAAAGATCTTGCCTTCGGATCTTAAGTAGAAGGTATACCCGACAGTTTCCTTAGGGTATCCTATGAATACGCATTTTTCCGACTTGGGTTCGAGCTTTTCAGGTTGAAGTTTCTTGACATAAGCATCGCATCCCCAAACTTTTAGAAACGACAGCTTAGGTTTCTTTCCAAACCATAATTCATACGGTGTCGTCTCAACGGATTTAGACGGTGCCCTATTTAAAGTGAATGTAGCTGTCTCTAGAGCGTATCCCCAAAATGATAGCGGTAAATCGGTAAGAGACATCATAGACCGCACCATATCCAATAGAGTGCGATTACGATGTTCGGACACACCGTTTTGCTGAGGTGTTCCAGGCGGCGTGAGTTGTGAAACGATTCCACATTTCCTTAAGTGTGTACCAAATTCGTGACTTAAGTATTCTCCTCCACGATCTGATCGTACGAATTTTATCTTTCGGTCACGTTGATTCTCTACCTCATTCTGAAATTCCTTGAACTTTTCAAAGGTCTCAGACTTGTGTTTCATTAAGTATACATACCCATATCTACTCAAGTCATCAGTGAGAGTGAGAACATAACGATATCCTCCGCGAGCCTCAACGCTCATTGGACCGCACACATCGGTATGTATGATTTCCAACAAGTTGGTTGCTCGCTCCATTGTTCCGGAGAACGGAGTCTTGGTCATTTTGCCCAAGAGGCATGGTTCGCACGTGTCAAACGATTCATAATCAAGAGACTCTAAAAGTCCATCGGCATGGAGCTTCTTCATGCGCTTGACACCAATGTGACCAAGGCGGCAGTGCCACAAGTATGTGGGACTATCGTTATCAACTTTAAATCTTTTGGCATCTACACTATGAACATGTGTAATATTATGCTCGAGATTCATTAAGAATAAACCATTGACCATCGGAGCATGACCATAAAACATATCTCTCATATAAATCGAACAACCATTATTCTCAGACTTAAATGAGTAGCCATCTCGTATTAAACGAGATCCAGATACAATGTTCATGCTCAAACTTGGAACTAAATAACAATTATTAAGGTTCAAAACTAATCCCGTAGGTAAATGTAGAGGCAGCGTGCCGACGGCGATCACATCGACTCTGGAACCATTCCCGACGCGCATAGTCACCTCGTCCTTCGCCAGTCTCCGTTTATTCCGCAGCTCCTGCTGTGAGTTACAAATATGAGCAACGGCACCGGTATCAAATACCCAGAGTTACTACGAGTACTGGTAAGGTACACATCAATCACATGTATATCAAATATACCTTTGGTGTTGCCGGCCTTCTTATCCGCTAAGTATTTGGGGCAGTTCCGCTTCCAGTGACCCTTCCCCTTGCAATAAAAGCACTCAGTCTCAGGCTTGGGTCCATTCTTTGACTTCTTCCTGGTAACTGGCTTACCAGGCGCGGCAACCTCCTTGCCGTCCTTCTTGAAGTTCTTCTTACCCTTGCCCTTCTTGAACTTAGTGGTCTTATTGACCATCAACACTTGATGTTCTTTCTTGATTTCAGCCTCTGCTGACTTCAGCATCGAGAACACTTCAGGAATGGTCTTTTCCATCCCCTGCATGTTGTAGTTCATCACAAAGCTCTTGTAGCTTGGTGGGAGCGACTGGAGGATTCTGTCAATGACCGCCTCATCTGGGAGGTTAATGTTCAGCTGGGTCATATGGTTGTGCAACCCAGACATCTTCAGGATGTGTTCACTGACAGAACTGTTTTCCTCCATCTTACAACTGTAGAACTTGTCGGAGACATCATATCTCTCGACCCGGGCATGAGCTTGAAAAACTAGTTTCAGCTCTTCGAACATCTCATATGCTCCGTGGTGCTCAAAACGCTTTTGGAGCCCCGGTTCTAAGCTGTAAAGCATGCCGCACTGAACGAGGGAGTAATCATCAGCACGAGACTGCCAAGCATTCATAATGTCTTGGTTCTCTGGGACGGGAGCGTCACCTAGCGGTCCTTCTAGGACGTATTGTTTCCTGGCAGCTATGAGGATGATCCTCAGGTTCCGGACCCAGTCCGTATAGTTGCTGCCATCATCTTTCAGCTTGGTTTTCTCTAGGAACGCGTTGAAGTTCATGTTGACATTAGCGTTGGCCATTGATCTACAAGACATATTTGCAAAGGTTTTAGACTAAGTTCATGATAATAAAGTTCTAATCAAATTATGAACTCCCACTCAGATTAGACATCCCTTTAGTCATTTAAGTGTTACACGATCCGAGTCGACTAGGCCGTGTCCGATCATCACGTGAGACGGACTAGTCATCGTCGGTGAACATTCTCATGTTGATCGTATCTTTCATATGACTCGTGTTCGACCTTTCGGTCTCCGTGTTCCGAGGCCATGTCTGCACATGCTAGGCTCGTCAAGTTAACCCTAAGTGTTTTTGCTGTGTAAAACTGTCTTACACCCGTTGTATGTGAACGTAAGAATCCATCACACCCGATCATCACGTGGTGCTTAGAAGCGACGAACTGTAGCAACGGTGCACAGTTAGGGGAGAACACTTCTTGAAATTTTATAAGGGATCATCTTATTTACTACCGTCGTCCTAAGTAAACAAGATGCATAAACATAATAAACATCACATGCAATTATATAGTTGTGACATGATATGGCCAATATCATATAGCTCCATTGATCTTCATCTTCGGGGCTCCATGATCATCTTGTCACCGGCTTGACACCATGATCTCCATCATCATGATCTCCATCATCGTGTCTTCATGAAGTTGTCACGCCAACGACTACTTCTACTTCTATGACTAA
>NC_041387.1:60325685-60336845 GCF_002162155.2 Triticum dicoccoides | reverse complement strand
TGCGCCTTGGAGGGTGGTGCGGCTGCCCTCCCCTCACCCCTCTATTTATAGGGGGAAGGGAGAAGGGGGCCGGCCCCCTAGAACCCATCTAGGGGGGGTGCGACGGCCAAGGGGAGAGGGGGAGAGGGTGCCTTGCCCCCCAAGCCAAGGGGGCGCCCCCTCTAGGGTTCCCCCCTCAACCCTAGGCGCAAGGGCCCAAGGGAGGGGGTGCGGCCAGACCACCAGGGGCTGGATCCCTGCCCCACGCAGCCCATGTGGCCCCCCGGGAGGGGTGGCCCCTCCCGGTGGACCCCCGGAACCCTTCCGGTGGCCCCGGTACAATACCGGTATGACCCCAAAACTTCCCGGTGTCCGTTTGACAACTTCCCATATATAAATCTTTACCTCCGGACCCTTCCGGAGCTCCTTGTGACGTCCAGGATCCCATCCGGGACTCCGAACAACATTCGGTAGTCACATACTAGTCTTCCTAATAACCCTAGCGTCACCGAACCTTAAGTGTGTAGACCCTACGGGTTCGGGAGACATGCAGACATGACCTAGACGCTCTCAGGTCAATAACCAACAGCAGGATCTGGATACCCATGATGGCTCCCACATGCTCCTCGATGTTGTCATCGGATGAACCACGATGTCGAGGATTCGATCAAACCCTGTATGCAATTCCCTTTGTCAATCGGTACGTTACTTGCCCGAGACTCGATCGTCGGTATCCCAATACCTTGTTCAGTCTCGTTACCGGCAAGTCACTTTACTCGTACCGTAATGCATGATCCCGTGTCCAACACCTTGGTCACATTGAGATCATTATGATGATGCATTACCGAGTGGGCCCAGAGATACCTCTCCGTCATACGGAGTGACAAATCCCAGTCTCGATCCGTGTCAACCCAACAGATACTTTCGGAGATACCTGTAATGCACCTTTATAGTCACCCAGTTACATTGTGACGTTTGATACACCCAAGGCACTCTTACGGTATCCGGGAGTTACACAATCTCATGGTCGAAGGAAGAGATACTTGACATTGGCAAAGCTCTAGCAAAACGAACTACACGATCTTTTATGCTATGCTTAGGATTGGGTCTTGTCCATCACATCATTCTCCTAATGATGTGATCCCGTTATCAACGACATCCAATGTCCATAGTCAGGAAACCATGACTATCTGTTGATCACAACGAGCTAGTCAACTAGAGGCTCACCAGGGACATATTGTGGTCTAAGTATTCACACGTGTATTACGATTTCCGGATAATACAGTTATAGCATGAATAAAAGACATTTATCATGAACATTGAAATATAATAATACTTTTATTATTGACTCTAGGGCATATTTCCAACAGCCCGCTGAGCTCAATAAGCAGGGGGAGTTGACCGCCGGCTTGGTGATGCTGCTGAAGAAGAGCATTGCCTCGGAGAAGAAGGCGACCAGTGAAATCCTGCAACTTCAGGAGGACAAGGCAAAGCTCTGCCACGAGCTCGACCTGCTGAAGGAGAAGAACGCCGGCTGGAAGAAGCTGCATGAGAATAGTAGTTCCTCGATGAAGATGATGCAGGCCCTCGTCATGGAATAGAAGGAGGAGTTGGTGAAGCTCCGCATCGAGCACCCGGCTGCTGTCAAGGTATGTAATGCGGCCGTGGAACAAATGATGAAGGCTCGCGTCGAGAAATACCGCGTCATGGACAGAATGAAGAAGATGGTGGAGGAGACGTGCAAGGGATGGAGGTCGTGGAGGCGATGAAGAAGCAGTTACAACTCCGCGGTGAATTAGATCATTTGGGGTGATAATCTTCCTTCTTATTTTGCTCCTGTGTTTCTTCTTTTGCTTCATGTGTTTCTCCACACGTGTCATGTTCTGTGCGAGGCATGAATAGAACAATGCTAACAATTAGATGGCTAGAAAATTAGATCATTTTTTATTGCCATATGGCACTGGGCTGCCGTGTTTCGTGCTCCTCCGTTATAGCACTACTCCAGTGGAAAACTTGAGTATACTGCATGGTTCTTTACTCCTCCTCAGGTCATCGGCACATTTATATCAGCAGTCAAATCACAAGGCCCCACCTTCCGGTAGTAATGAGCCGCCAAATCACAAAGGCCCTCGCCTCTCATGAAAACGACCAAGCTAGACTTCCCCGCCTCTAGCCTTTAAATAAATGTATACTTTTGCACAGTAGCAGTATCGATGGATTGCGCCATGGAGAAAAACTAACAAGATGAAATTAAAGAAAAAAGGTGGTACATATAGAGAGCGCTCGTCGTCAAATAATGCATATAGTACTATTAAAGAAATAAAGAAATTAGCATACCTATTTAATTCTTGGGTTCTTATTATTTATGCCACTAATTGTGTATCACTACTCAGTTTTGCCACAAGAAGTTACAACTACTCAAAAATGCCATCGATCCTTGAGATGCCTGCTCAAAAATGCAATTAGATATCTCAAAAATGCCATCGTTAAGTCAGATGTTTGCTCAAAAATGCCATTAGACATTGTTATTTTCATGTCAAACTCGTTGACCATGTTACATGACAAAATAAGCCGATTCTCACAATGATAAGTGTGGCCCCGCTTGTCAGGAGTAACCAAGCGAATAATTTTACAGGAAAATAAGAATGATGTTGGGATCAAGTAGGCCCCACACTTTATTTTACTGTAGTGAGATAGAGGGAGAGCTGGCATGTTGGTCCATCGGTATTTATGTCATTATAACATGGCAAAAGAGATTTGAGTCACAATAATAGTGTCTAGCACAACACACCCCTCAAATAAAACTAAGCACCCTGGAATTCTTTGACAAAACTAAGCACCCTGAAATTCTTTGACAACTAAACTGCTGGCTATATGATGTTGGCCATATATATTGTATGTATATAATGTGAAGAAACGAGTGGTAGTACTATACCAACTAAAAGATGAAATGTAAGAAATATAACGAGAAGAAACATAACATAGTTCTGCTGGGGGCTCAGCACAACACACCCCTCAAATTAAACTAGGGATTTTTGCATTCATGCCCCTAGTTGGGTCACGCTCGACTGATTTGCCCCTAGTTTTCTAACAATTGCGGTGTTGCCCAGCTCACTTCACTCGTCTTGTGTTTCTGCCCTTCGGGACGGTTCCGACCAATCACGGTTCGCCACGTGGCGACTGCTCATTGGTCGGAACCGCCCCGGAAGGGCACAAACACAAGGCGAGTGAAGTGAGCTGGGCAAAACCGCAATTGTTGAAAAACTAGGGGCAAATCAGTCGAGCGTGACCCAACTAGGGGCACCAATACAACTGTTCCATTAAACTAAGCACACCTGAAATTAAACTAAGCAACTAATACGGTAGACACTGCATTAGAACCACCATTAGCAACAACACTGCCAGCTTACCCGGAGTCCTCGTCCATGTCCTCAACTTTGTCCTTGTCCCTCTTCCTCTTGGCCGATACTTCTTTGCTTGAACCGCACACTTGGCTCTTGCTCTTCATCCAACCCTTGTAGATATTGAAAGAAAGGTAGCCATCCATTGCAGCGTACTGGATGTGGTTTATATCTAGTACATTCCACTACCATGCATGACGATGAAACGTGTGCGGAGGTTTCTCCAATTTACCGTATGAAGGATGAACCATGGCTCCTGCTAGGGTCAGCATTGAAGGCTGATCACGGGAGGGCAGTAGCCGATTCTTCTGGAGGTCAAAAGGGTTGCCTACAATGAGGCCTATCCGACCCAGGACTCTTCTGTCATTCGTAAAGTCTACAGTAAAGAATTTGACTAGGCCGTCATTGAGGAAGTTCTTAAAATCCCGGCACTCAACGTCGGCATGGTATATGTCGTAGACCAATCATAAGTCATGCATGCAAACCTGGATCAGGGCAGGCTTCTTCTTCTCTTCTTCCTTTAGATCCTTCTCTTGTCCTAGGACTGTGGTGTACTCAACATCTAGCCCAGCGACCCACTCATCATTTGTGTTTTCGAACATGCGTCTGAAGCGAGCAAGGCATCCTTTCACCGTCACGGAAGAACGGGTGTAGATGACGTCGAACTCATCACCGGTGATGGTTCTAACCTTGTACTCACCGCTGATCATGGAGATTTGGGACGCCTTGGATTTGGGAGGAGGGTTAGGATTAGTGGAACTTCCGTAATGTCAAAGGATGGGACGACTAGGAGCGAACTATCGTAATGTCAAAGGACGTTCGGGGATGAGTAGGAGCGAACTGCCAGCAATTTTTTGATTGTAAAAATGCTGAGTGGGGCATGTGAACGGCAGGGTAGTGGCTTGCCTGGTGGATAAATGGATTCATGCACAGTACTATGGGGGCCCAATTAGATGTCATGTCTACTCGACACCCAATTAAATGGCTTTCGATGTCATGTCAAGCGTCGGGAAAATTATAGGTGATACGAAGCTTTCCATTCTCCCATGATACGGGCTTTCCAGAGCCCTTGGATCTGAGATCGAACAGTTGCATGGCGTGATTCTAGACCTATGGGTGAATATCCTATCCTGGAGGGTTATTCTGCAAATTTTTAGCAACTTAGCATGTGGCCATTTGATCTCAAATCCAAGGGCTGGCAGCAGCCCGTATCATGGTCACGCCTACCATGACTGTCGCCTCTCTCGCGCGGTCGCGCCCTTGGAGATTTAACACGGTGCGTTAGGCTATCTGATGTTGGCATGTCATACATAGTCATCACTTAGTCACTCATACTACAACAAGGTTAGCTATAAGGTTGGCTATAAGAGTGTTTTTTACTTCTCTCTATATCTTTCTTCGTAGTATTTATTGCATTTGCCAAGGAGTGACCTCTTCCAATGAAATGGTGCTTAGATGAGGTACTAAGGGCATTAAATGGCTTAGAAATCAAGTCCCCAATGCATAGGTGCTTAGTTTTTTGTTGCTAAGTTTGCTTCATTTATTAGCTATAGACTCAAAATTGTATTTTCACTTAGGTACACGCGCTTAGCACCGTTTCTTCCTTGGGTCACCAAACTAGTCTCTCTCTTGTTAATTAACTTGCCACATTAGACTTCATGCCTACGTGCAAGCTTAGCACTTGTAGGTGCAAGTAAGTACAATAGTGGGCTATAAGCCCACTTTACATGGCATTTTTGCATATGTGGAGGAAAGAAGCAAGGAAAAAGTGGAGGAGTGGGATCTCATGCAAGAGCCAGCCTCTACATGGTGGAGCATTGGGAGAGGTGCCTGTATGGAGGTGGTCAGGAATCAGGAGACTCACGCCGGTCATAGCGCCGCAGTTAAAATGATAATGGCAAGTCAAATCACAGGGCCCCACCTGTCCAGCAGTAACTCGCTGTCAAATCACACAGCCCTACGCTTGCAGCAGCCTACTCCCTCATCTTCTCGCATCTCTGTCGAACCGACTAGGCGGAACTGCCCCGCCTACCGCGTAGGAAAAGCCCTGCCCTCGACTTTTAAATAGTACAGTATAGTAATTTTGTATCCATGGATTGCGCCACGAAGCAAAGCCTCAAGAAAACGGCGGTACACATGTATGGAGTATACATCATGCCTGTCGCGTTCGCGCCGCACCCTAGATGGTCGATCGGTCTAGCACGCCGCTCACCGAATGGAATGCGCGTCATATTGCGTTTGCACACACATGTGGGACCGCAATTGAGAACCGACCATAGGCACACTCCCCGGCCCCGCAAGTCGGGTGAGTTAATAGAAGAGAGAGAGACGAGCGATAGTACTAGAGAAGTGTTGTACATACCTTGGTGCCTGGACGGTCCCTGCAAGACACGGAAGATCAGTTCGTCTATGCACATGACCAAACTCCAGCAGACACGCCTGGATTGGCTATCGTCTACATATCGTGCAGGCTGTGTTGTACAGGGTTGTAGTTCTTGTGAGAAATCTAAAAAAAAGTTTCTTGTCATCTCGCAAAATTAGGTGTCATGTGCTTCGGATCACTGCGAGGGTTAAACAGCGACAACTGAGTTGCGCTAGTCATTGGGGCACATGCACGAAGACTACTCGGCTGACATCTAGGTCAAGCCGGCTATGTTAATTAGGACATCTATCGACGGACCCCTTTTCTACGAGTTTATCTTTAATTTGAGCTTTGATCCTCGTCTAGTTTGTCTGTCGGGATTCATCTTGTCTCCTTTGGGCAATGAGATTATGATTTCTTGTCATGTGGCATTTTTTCGTGTTATATGTTATAATCCGGTGCTTCAGATCAAAATGACGACAACAACGCCTTCGGGGCACGTGCATGAAGACTTCTTGACAGTCATTGACAAGGTAAAGCCGGCTCCGGTAGACAAAAGAAAAGTAGTACTCCACTATATAGGCATGAGCCTCCGGGCTTGCTTGCTAGTGTTGCTCTCTTCACACTGTCTTGTCCTCTCGAGATCTAAACACAACAGCGGTAGCCACACACTATCTCTCTCTCTCTCTCTCTCTGCTCACCGCTGGTCACAGATCTAGCTGGATCCTCTCCGTCGTGGAAGGTGAGAAGTGCAACATTCACGCGGTCGTCCTCGGCGACGGCTCTTACCCACTGTCGGTGCGTCCCGATCAGCATGCCTTGTCGTTCTCTCCCAAGAACCGCTGGCAAGGGAGGGCCTCCGACCCCTTCTTCCTCGCTGCTGTAGTGTGGGCAGATGCGGCCTCCTGCCGCCCACCTAGCAACATCCCGGCGACCCTCAAGTATAACTTCCTTCAGAACCGGCCTTGCTCTACTTCCCGAGCTCCTGACATCACTGCATTTGTATCTTTTACTATTTCTTAGGCCCCCTCGTAGATAGGATCGATCGGCTGTTCAAAAACCACCTAATTTTTTACTGTTAAGAGGTCAAACTAGTTCATGCACTCGAATCTAGTACTACTTGGTTCAAACAATGAAGAAAGGGGGTGGGGTGGGGGAATATTTGTTACCTGAATCTAGGACTTGGTCGAAAGAGGAAATAATGGGGACGAAAAGTAGCAGAGACTGGCTATCCAACTGGTCTATAGGTCTAATAGGGAAATAAAGGGAAACGCGGTACAAACTCAATATAAACCCGATCTATTGGTTGAAAAGGGAAAGAAAGTGGGGACTAGGGGACAAGTCAACAGAGTAAGTCCAGCACTAGATTGCTAGCCTCACACGGTATAAGGTGGCTATACCGAACAAAAATGGGACCAACCTAGATATACCGTTCTCATGTTTGTTGCCCCGAGCCACTCTTCTGTAATGCCACTGGTAAAATGTAGCAGTCGCACTGTTAAAAGTAAGGACACGTTAAATCAATGTTGTTTTCAATGTAATGCCTCCAGTAATATGAATCAATGGCACTTTTTTCATGTCCTGCTAAATTTGCCATTAAGATAAGTTCCTTCTTTTCGTTAGAAATGCAACTGTCCTGGGCCGCCTACTCTCCCGTGCCCAAATACCGACTCTGTAGCAGCTGTTAATGTAATGTTGATGGTAAAATGAAGCAATGGCACCATTAAAGTAATGTCGTACTTAACGGTTGTCATAGTTAATCGTAATGCCCACACTAATATCTAGCAATGATGCTGCTTTAGACATTGCTACTATCCTTGTAGGATTGCCATTCAGATAAGGAACATGCTTCTTTTCATTTGATGCATGTTTCATCACTTGTTAGTCACCCTCCTTTCCACCTTTTTTGTGCGAACAGAGATATACATTTCACGCTTGATCTTAGTTGAACTGCACAAATGATATCCAAATAGGAGCTTCACGACCAACCTTTATGTTGATCAATTTTGTTGCAACTAATGAAGAAGAAGCTCTGTGGGTTTCGTTTTCTAATGGAAATGGAACCGGTGCTGGAGCCCTTTTCTTAAAAAGAAAGAAAGAAGAAACTTCTAGCTCATGGGACATTGCTTCATTTTAGGTGAACTACACCTAAAGGTCCCATGAATTGAATCATCCATGTTGGTGACTAGTGTCATCCCTTTTACGATGGCGTTGACTACAGATATGGTTCCCATCATGAGGTATGTTCCTTTTTGGTCTGACCGTTTGCCAAAGATCCTGCATGTTGATCCTGCTCTTGTGCTACTGTTTTGGCACTGCCATGACAAAGCAATAATGTTATTATTTTGCACCTTAATCTAGTGGCACTATTAATTTGAGGCAATGTTTTGGCACCGCTAGTGCCTCTGTATTTTTTATATATCGAAAGAGGGGGTTCCCTCCGATTTCATTAAAGAAACCCAACCATAGAGAACCATTATCCGAGAACATCTCAGTGTAAACCGGTAGTTATGCAACTAGTACTAGAATGGACTAAGTACTAGTAGGAGACAAGTTCGCCACATAAGCTAGGCAGGTAGGGGGATGCAACACCAGCTCGACCAAGTTTGGATTACAACCCAAATGCTACCACAGAAACATCAGGGGGGAGATAGGGACTAAAAGAGTTAGCTTCAGCATGCCAGTCTAAGCACGGCCGTCCTTCATCCTTGCGACGCATGGTACACCTCGTTTGCCACCTACTCGACCCTAGTGTCACTGATAAAATGAAGTAATAATATAGTTAAAATAGAGCGACTGTTCTCTCTATCATTTCATTTCCAGTGTAGATAAAGAAAGTGCTTCTCTTTGTTAATGTATGTTTCATCAAGTAGTCCCATTGTTAATGTTTAAGCGTTTTTGCAAACTGGGGTGCTTAATTTTAGTTGATCTACACAAAAATAGAGATTTGAATGTCTCAAGGCCCCTCCTTGTACTACCGCTCCACACTGATGTTCATCACTGGCAGAAGGTGTATCAGGGAGACTTGGGACGATTTCCAGTATGAGGCGTACTGTATGAGGCGTCGCAGGGCCCATCTCGCCCTCGCAGCATGGCATACATTGATACTATCGCAATTTTTTCTTCTACTTATTAGTGTATGTTTCATCAACTAGTGCCACTATAATGTAATCATGCTTTTTCATTATCTGTGCAAACAGGGTTATTCAGCTGCATTTTGGTGGAACTGCACAAATGTATGGATGGAACTGGCATATATGCAGAGTGCGAGGTGTGCCAAGTAAAAATTACTGACACCAACCATGCTCCATGCACGCATTGGCATCCACCACCACCAGTGGGATGTGTGGCGCTCTCTGTGGACGGAACTTTCTCGGCAGCAAATCCTCTAACCAAATACAGGTAGCTTATATTGACAGTTTTCTAGGGAGTACTCTTTTCTGAAAGAAGCACCAATCTATGTTTCTTTATTTGTACACAATGTCACAACTTTGACCCAAAGGTCCAGAGCTATTTTAGGGTGATTGGCGTAGTACTCGGAGACTGATTGTAAGCATGATTTTCATTAGCTGCCACACTAATTGTAAGCATGAGCAGATGGAAGATTAGGTTAGTGCGAAGCTTACCTTAAACCCTACCGCCGCCATTGAAACGAGGCGAGCATCAAGGGAACCGTGGAGAAAGGCGGGGAAACGATGTCGCACCATCCGTCCTCCTCTTGTGGTGGGAGAATGAATACTCCTGTGGATCCGGCTGGCTTTGTACCCTCACGAACGGCACATCGTACTCGATTGATTCGTTACCCTCTGGGTGCTCGACCTTCGACCTGTATGCCCACCACCTTCGCCTGACTTTGGCCTCAGGAGAATCTATCTGCTCCATCACCCAGAGGAGATACTCGATGAACTCGAAGGACTGCGGTGTGACTGCTGCCAAGGAGTACATCGCCGCCCTCATCATTGTCGTCTCGCTCTTTCGCATACATTGCCACATGGCCCTCACCGTCCTTGAAATCTCCCACTCATTGTCAAACTAAGTAAGGATCTCCTTCAACGTGGCTAACTTTGCCTGGTCGCCAGCAGCAATATGCCTGATTCGCTGCTGCATCCTCTCCATAGATGTCCTTCTGAGTGGTCCGGTGCTAGCTTTGGAAGATGGGAGGAGAGATGGTGGTCTTGCAATAGAGAAGAGGGAAAGGCAAGACGGTGGTTTTGGAATGGAGATGATAGAGAGGAGAGGAGGTGGTTTTGCAATGGAGAAGAGGGAGAGGCGCGACGGTGGTTTTGGAATGGAGATGATGGAGAGAAGAGGAGGTGGTTTTGCAATGGAGAAGAGGGAGAGGCGAGACGGTGGTTTTGGAATGGAGTTGATGGAGAGGAGAGGAGGTGGTTTTGCAATGGAGAAGAGGGAGAGGAGCATGCGACAGCGATTTAGGATTGGACGAGAGGGCCGGCACGTTGTGACTAGATTAACATCAAAATCTATTACCCTTCAATTAAGAAAGCGACCCCACATTAACTAGTCTCCCTTTTATTCTGGGTCATAATTGACCATGATTTTCACAAATAAAATATATGTTATACATTGCAAAAATAATATATTTTGAAAGTACATTCAGATACGAAACAAATGATACAATTTTTGGTGACATGCATTCACATTTTGCTTGTCAAATACAGTACGTGGTCAAACTTTGACCCAAAATATGCAAAACAAAAAAATACTTCGAAGACCAGCGCCGCTCTTCCGATCTTCTCCTCTTAAACCACCGTCGCTCCTCTCCTGTTCCAATCTAAATCTAGCGCCACTCCTCTCCTCTTCCATTTCAAAAGCATTGCCCCTCCTCTCCTGTCCAATCCAAAACAAGCGTCGCTCCTCTCCCATTCTAATCCAAAACCAGCACTGCTCCTCTCCTCTTCCATTCAAAAACAACCACCGGCGAGTGAAGGTGTTGTGGAGAAGTAGATCGATGGAGGAGTACAACCAATACGTGAGGATCGCAGACGGCGACCCTGTGAAGCTAGCTAGGATGTTGGAGATACAGTCTTGGTTTGACACAAAGGACCAACTAGTAGCGACGGCGACATCCATGGCCAAATATCTGCAACAAAGTGAAAAGGCGGCGATACCCCCTAAGGGAGTCGCGCGGGAGTACATAGAGCTGCTCCTCTGGGCCATGGAGCAAACATATTCACCGAATCCGGCCGTGAGGGAGCGGTGGTGGGAGTATCGATCCCAGATGGAGCATCCACTAGAGATTGAAGGATCGAGCATCTGCAGGGTGCCGTTTGTGAGGGTGTCATGCCAGAGCGAACCGGTGGAGTCTTCGTCGACCAAACCCAACTGCAAGAGGAGAAAAGCAGTTGGCCCGACGACACTTCCCCGCCGTCCTCTCCCTCCCTGTTTAGATCATCTCAC
>NC_041387.1:60322981-60325385 GCF_002162155.2 Triticum dicoccoides | reverse complement strand
AGTCGGGCAGGTTGTGAATTGTTAGGAGGAGTTTAGGTTGTCAGTATTTGCAGGTTGTGAATTGTGTTTTGTGTTGTGTATTTTGAGAGTACTTTCAGATATGGATGTCTTTTGAATTCCAGATTTGCGGTATTGAGCATATGAAGTATTTTATGAATTCTAGAGATATATTTTTAACACTTAAAAAATGTAGTTCTATAGGAGTATAAAAGTGCAGACAATGTGATTCTCAGAGAAGAAACTGCAATTTTCAGTTTTAGATAAGAAACAGCAAGTTCAGTTTCAGATAAGAAACAACAACTTTTAGAGGCAGAGCACTTATATTAACACATCATTTTCAAACAGTGTTAACATCATGTTGGAAGTTTTATTCATGGTCGAAAATGGAACTACCAGCCAGTTAACATCATGCTGATCAACATTGATGCATAGCACATCTTCATATGATGCATCGTCAAAAAGATATGCTATTTGCAAAATGCCCACACAATGTCGAGTGTGCGAAAAACAGAGAAAACGTGGGACGAAGTTTTGGCAAGTGTTGGACGTGGTGTGTGTAGATGACAATGGGGACCCACATGTCAATAAAGGCAGAGGCAAAAAAATTGGAGATATTTTCCCTGCATCTGGTGGAATCGAACCCGGGCGGAACAACTGCCGGGTACTGTCACTTGGCCACTAGGCTAGTTCAGTAGTTTCGTTATTAATAAGGCACTTCCTGAGGTGGTCGGATCTCCTCCTGCGCCTTTATGCGCTCGCCGTGGCACCGCTGAATGCCGTTGTGAACATGCTGAACAAACGAGAGGAATCTGGAGAGGACTGTACGTGGAGAGGCGGACAGTCGGGACCCAACAGGTCTATGGCCGTACGCAAGCAAGTGCCTCATCGAAAAAATACTTCCTCCTAATGCTATACTGACGTTGGGGCCCACGGGTTTGTCAACATAGTTACGATTTTTTAGGTGCTTCAACATAGTTACTATAGGAGATAAATTCACAACGAAGCCGGGGAGCTGGCAGGTATCAGTTATTATCACTGGGGCAGCAAGTATCAGCTAGGTTTTGGGATTCCCCGTCTAGGCTTTGTTTTTTAACATGCACAGCCCACGACATGCCAGTTTGTATTTTCTTGAGGGCTGTCATGTATCGACCGGCCTATGGACCTCCCATCCGAGGTTTTATTTTTCCTGAAACATCGGCAGACCAATTTATGTATTTTTTTGAAGAAAACGCAGAGGTCTGTTCTATTTTTCTATATAAGAATAGGAACACCTGGTCCAACTTATGTTTCCCTTCTAACTATATTATATATATTTAAATTATTTTATATATTATTATATATTATTGTTACTGTCATCATATATTTAACAGATACTTACATATGTAAGAAAACAATATCCCACATCTTATTAACTTATAAAATAATTTCTTAACAATAAAATCCTGGATTTTATTGGCAAGGAAAATCCTGGTGCTTGTGTACAAAAGCTTGGTAAGATTTAAGGACCAATTTAATAATAAATCACTTATTATTTAAATATATTTATAACAAAATGCTGAGCCCCTGATTATTTGTTGATAACATTGCTGCACCCAACCCAACATTATAATTAGAATCAGCCCAGCAAAATCAAGTATTTCGAGAAAGTGCAAATGGCCTATAATTTTTTAGGAAAAAAATAAATGGGAAGCATTTACGCTACATTATTTGTTCACCCAACCCAGCTAATGGACTGTAATTCTAAAAAAAGAGATCAAATTGACTGTAAATTCTACCCCGCAAAAAGACTGTAAATTCTGAAAAAATGGGTTGAATACGTGCCACATTTTAGGAGGTTGAAATGTGGGCCAATAGGTCGAAGCCAACGCAAGTCGTTGCCAACTTAGTCAATAAATGATTCTGACATCGTTAGCCGTTGGATTTACATCCAACAACCGGCATCCATCTTCAATCTCTCGTCTTCTTCCTCCAGCACCGCTAGGACCACCTACTCCCGCCTGCTGCTGCTAGCAGCTCTGCTTAGCACGCTTCGCTGTGAAGCGCTACTCCACCGTTGGCCAAGCCATCCCTCCACCCCTCCACCCCTCATGTTCTTCTCCACCGGCTGCCAAACCACACTGCACCAGAACCAGTTAACCCTCGTACACCTCTCCGTCTGCGACTCTACTCCCGCGTCTTCCCATCTCCGACTCGTTGCTGTCCGAGGCCTCGCCGTCGTCCACCATCTTGGATGTGCTCGGCGCGGAGTGGTCAATGTGGTCAACGAACGACACCATCGGAAGTAGACTGTGCATGGAGAGGCTGACAGCTGGGTCCACGGCCGCATGCAAGGAAATGCCTCCTTATTACGCGCAAAATAATGATTCCTCCACCTAACAACTGGGACCCACCGGAAGGGCCTCTG
>NC_041387.1:60288163-60322713 GCF_002162155.2 Triticum dicoccoides | reverse complement strand
AGTGCCTCCTTATTACACACAAAAAATGAATACCCCCTGCTAGCTGGGACCCACCATAGAGGGAGGCTGACTTGTGGGCCAACTAAGTTGATGGGTACGGAGGGCTTTGTCAACTTAGTCAATATGAACGATTCTAGCTCCAGTGACCGTACGATGTCCATCCAGTGGCCGTAGTGCTTCTTCAACCTCTAGTCTTCTTGCTCCAGCCGCACAAACCAACGTCGGTCGTGCCGCGTGCTCCTGCCTCCCGTGGCTAGCTGTGATGCCGTGGAGGCCTCACCGCCCCCTACTACTCCCACCGCTAGCCAGGCCATCCCTCTACTCACCCACACCCCCTGTTATTCTGCGGTGACGACAGCCTCACGCCGCAACCGAACCAGTGAACCCTCATACTCCTCTCCGCGTGGGCATCCACTGCCGTGTCTTCCCCGGCTCCATGTCGTCCCCTTCCTAGGCCTCGCCGTCGTCCACCGCCCTAGTGCTCTCGACGCGGCGTGGTCAACGTGGTCAAGGAACGACTTCCATCGGAAGAGTACTGTACATGGAGAGGCTGACAACTGAGTCCACGGGAGCCGCAAGGAATTGGCTGCTTATTACACGCAAAATAATTATTCCTCCACCTGACAGCGGGGACCCAGCGGATGGGCCACTGTATTTCGTGAAAAAAAGGTTTCCCCCTGACTACGGGGACCCACTAGCTACATCTTCGCATGCAAGGAAGTGTGTCCATATTATGAAAAAAAGATTCACCCCCTGACTGCTGGGACCCACCAGCTACATCTTCGCATGCAAGGAAGTGCCTAACAGTCAGGACCCACCTGGTCGAAGCGTACGTAGCATTGTCATTCTAGTCGTGAACGTGTACGTACATACGATCGGTCTGTCTGCAGGCTGCAGCGATGAACCATGGCCGCGTAAGGAAGGGCACATGTCGTAGTAGAGGCGCGCACGTATCATGTACACAATACGTATAGCGGCCAGGGTGCAAGAAAGAAAATACGGCCATGTACGTACATACGGGCGGGGTCTCGAACGCCTACTCGCGCATACGTAAGGCCAAGGCTTGTGTACATGGCTGGGTCGGAACAGAGAAACTGCGTCGTCGTCGTGTTCATGGGGAGCCAACCGGCTGGTTCAGAACGGAATGCGTCGTCGTGTTCATCGGGAGGGCTTGGACGGAACAGCCGATGGAAACAAGGCCGGGCGTACCACAGAACGGAGGAAACAACCTTGTGTTCGACCGGCCACGGTCGAAACGGGATCCTGTTCATCGGGAGGGGTCTGGCGTACCGCAAAACGGAGGAAACGGACTTTTGTTGGACCTCTTACGGTCAAAATGGGGTCCTGTTGATCGGGAGGGGTGTGGTGTACCGCAAAACGGAGGAAACGGACTTGTGTTGGAGCGCTACGGTCGAAACGTGGGTCCTGTTCATCGGGAGGGGTGTGGCGTACCGCAAAACGGGGCTCCACGAGGTACTGTTCATCTCCACCGTCGACCTCCTCCAGCCTCCACGGGCTACTGTTCATCCACCGTCGACCTCCTCCGGCCTCCCCTGCGACTATTCATCCACGGGCTCCTGTTCATCCAGCCTCCACCGCACGCTCCTCCACCGGCTATTGTTCAACCAGCCCTTGCCACGGGGTTCTATTCAACCACCCCTCCATGGGCTACTGTTCATCCAGCCCTCCACTGGCTACTGTTCAACCAACCCTCCACCGGGTTCTGTTCAACCTTCCCTCCACGGGGGCCTATTCATCCAGCCCTCCACAGGGTCCTGTTCATCCACGCCCAACCGACATGATCGATCGGGGTCCTGTTCATCCAGCGGCAACACCACGGGGTCCCGTTCTTCGAACCCCCACCAGGAACTGTTCATCCAAACCCCCCAACAATGTTCACTTTTCATCCAGAGGCAACATCGATCGGCTTTAGTTAGCAGCAGTAGCAAAGGAATCACTCGATCGCTCGGGTTCAATAACATGTAGCTTGCGGTGCAATCGCTCGGGTTCAGTAGGCGAACGCCTCGCTTGGGTTCAATTAGAGCCCAACGCCTCACACCCACGCGCGTACGTGTACGAGAGAAACGAGCATCGCTCGGCCCCCGACCACCCACCGTAACCGGGAAACTACAAAATTTTCCTCGCCCTCGCTTCTACCATGGTTTTTTCCGTCATGGACGGCCCAGAGAATGTCATGCATTTGCGTCTCCGGCCCGCCCAGGACGAAAAGCCCATTTTCTGTCATGATTTTTGTCATAGAAGTAGGATCCCACCACATCTATGATTATACCGGGTTTTGTCACAATTATCGTCATAGAAGTGTCATAAGTATGACCGAAAATATTTTCGTTCGGTCCAAAATGTCATGGATGTGTCTTTTTTTGTAGTGGTAGTAGCCATGTATCGAATGGGTCATATGGAATATAACTAAGGAGAGATGTCATTGGTCCTCTTGGCACTTGGTGAGACGATGGTAGGTCCATGGGGATGACCGTAGGATGCTCCACATCACATACCTAACCCCATAAACAACTCTCACATAGACCACGGGTTAGTACACAAAGCATAATGGATAATGCTTACCATACCATGAGATCACTTCATCCTGCTAGGTACATCTTCTACACTTTGTGTGTACTTAGTCTTGATCAACCTTGAATCTTTCCAACTCTCTTCATTAAGATGATGTATTGAAGGTAAACATGAATGTTCGCACAATCTTCTTCTTCAAGACATGCTTGCAATAGACTCAACTCTCACTTAACCAACCTTTGGATAAAGTCTTGAATGGCACCTTGGTCAACACATATTATTCTACTAATAACCTTGAAGCCAACAAATGGTCTTCAACCAATACCTATGGATAAACCCTTCAAATATAACTCAAGGCACCAATTAGTCCATAGAGATTGTCATCAATTACCAAAACCAAACATGGGGGTACCACATGTTCTTTCACTAGCAATTGAGGACATCGGTAATATCTCAATCTTCTCTAGGCAGAACAAAATCCAAGGTTGGAGGTTCTATCTCACATGTTGAGTAGGCATGTTAGGTAAGAATGATAACATGTAGCATTGTAAAGCCATGCACACAGTAGTACTATTCGGATGTTGTCAATTTTAACTTGTTTTCCAATTGCAGTGGCATGCTTCCTAGGCAGATCCATGCATGGCCGCTAGTCTTAGTTGGAGGAAAATTCGACCTCTGTTGTGTTCAGTATCAACAAAACTAGACCAGCTCTTAGATTCGTAGTTTTGAGTGTAAAACCATGTATTTGTCGTTGTCAATGTCTGTATGATGTTACTTAACTATATCTCCTTGTCGATGTCAATGGCACGATGATGTAACTTAACTATGTCATCCTTTGTTGTTGTAAGAGAATTGTTGTTTCCTAGAAATACTATTTGCCATCATGATGCATTCCTAGAATATTTCTTAGTTTCTATTGCTATATAATTTACAAGCAGATGGCGGCGTGGCTCATGGTAGTCGGCGAGATATTGGTAGCGTGTGGGGTGGATGTCTGCTACTTCTTGAGCTTGCGTTGGTTTTTCCCTTGAAGAGGAAAGGGTGATGCAACAAAGTAGAGATAAGTATTTTCCTCAGTTAGAGAACTAAGGTATCAATCCAGTAGGATACAACGCACAAATCACCAAGACCTGCACAAACAATCAAACAACTTGCACCCAACGCGATAATGGGGTTGTCAATACCTTCACGATTACTTGCAAAAGTGAGATCTGATAGAGATAGAATAAACTAAACAAAATATAAAGTAAAGATTGAACCCAAAGCTAAGCACTTCTCCCATTGCAAGAAAAACCAATCTAGTTGGCCAAACTAAACCGATAGTTCGAAGAGAATTACAAAGATATCAAATCATGCATATAAGAATTCAGACAAGATTCAAATAATACTCATAGATAAGCTGGTCATAAATCCATAATTCATCGGATCTCGACAAGCACACAGCAAAAGAAGATTACATCGGATAGATCTCCAAGAACATCGAGGAGAACATGGTATTGAGAATCAAAGAGATAGAAGAAGCCATCTAGCTACTAGCTATGGACCCGTAGGTCTGAGGTAAACTACTCATGCTTCGTCGAAAGGGCAATAGAGTTGATGTAGAAGCCCTCTGTGATCGAATCCCCCTCCGACAGGATGCCGGAAAAGTCCCCTAGATGGGATATCACGGGTACAGAAGGTTGCGGCAATGGAAAAGTGTTTTCGCGGATGCTTCTGGTGGTTTGGGAATATATGTGAATATATAGGGACAAGGGTTAGGTCAGAGGAGTCCTAAGGAGGTGGCAAGGCAGGGGGCGCGCCCTACCCCCTGGGCGCGCCCTCCCCCCTTGTCGCCGCCTTGCGGCTCTTCTGACATCATCTCCAAGTCTCCATGGTGTCTTCTGGTCCAAGAAAAATCATCGCGAAAGTCTTATTCCGTTTGGACTGCGTTTGGTATTCCTTTTCGGTGAAGCTCAAAAACAAGGAAAAACATAAACGGGCACTGGGCTCTAGGTTAATAGGTTAGTCCCAAAATTAATATAAAATAGCATATTAATGCATATAAAACATCCAAAGCAGATAATATAATAGCATGGAACAATAAAAATTATAGATATGTTGGAGATGTATCAAGCATCCCCAAGCTTAATTCCTGCTCGTCCTCGAGTACGTAAATGATAAAAACAGAATTTTTGATGTGGAATGCCACTTAACATATTTATCCATGTAATTTTTCTTTATTGTGGCATGAATGTTTAGATCCATAAGATTCAAAACAAAATTTTAATATTGACATAAAAACAATAATACTTCAAGCATAATAAAAATGCAATTATGTCTTCTCAAAATAACATGGCCAAATAAAGTTATCCCTACAAAATCATATAGTCTGACTATGCTCCATCTTCATCACACAAAATATTGAAATCATGCAAAACCCAGATGACAAGTGATGACCCACAAGTGTAGGGGATCAATCGTAGTCCTTTCGATAAGTAATAGTGTCGAACCCAACGAGGAGCAGAAGGAAATGATAAGCGGTTTTCAGTAAGGTTTTCTCTGCAAGCACTAAAATTGTAGGTGATAGATAGCTTTGTGATAAGATAAATGATAACGAGTAACAAGTAAATAAAGTAAATAAAGTGCAGCAAGGTGGCCGAATCCTTTATGTAGCAAAGGATAAGCCTGGACAATTTCTAATAACGGGAAAGGATCTCCCGAGGACACATAGGAATTATCGTCAAGCTAGTTTTCATCACGTTCATATGATTCGCGTTCGGTACTTTGATAATTTTATATGTGGGTGGACCGGTACTTGGGTACTGCCCTTACTTGGACAAGCATCCCACTTATGATTAACCCCTATTGCAAGCATCTGCAACTACAAAAGAAGTATTAAGGTAAACCTAACCACAACATTAAACATATGGATCCATATCAGCCCCTAACGAAGCAACGCATAAACTAGGGTTTAAGCTTCTTCACTCTAGCAACCCATCATCTACTTATTACTTCCCCATGCCTTCCTCTAGGCCCAAATAATGGTGAAGTGTCATGTAGTCGACATTCACATAACACCACTAGAGGAAAAGACAACATACATCTCATCAAAATATCGAACAACTACCAAATTCACATGACTACTAATAGGAAAACTTCACCCATGAACTCAGGAACAAACGTAACTACTCACAAAGCATATTCATGTTCATAATCAGAGGAGTAATAATATGCCTAAAGGATCTGAACATATGATCTTCCACCAAGTAAACCAATTAGCATCAACTACAAGGAGTAATCAACACTTCTAGCAACCCACGGGTACCAATTTTTGGTTTTGATACAAGATTGGATACAAGAGATGAACTAGGGTTTTGAGAGGAGATGGTGCTGGTGAAGATGTTGATGGAGATTGACCCCCTCCCGATGAGAGGATCGTTGGTGATGACGTTGGTGATGATTCCCCCCTCCCAGAGGGAAGTGTCCCCGGCAGAACAGCTCCGCCAGAGCCCTAGATTGATTCCGCCAAGGTTCCGCCTCATGGCGG
Organism: Triticum dicoccoides; assembly: GCF_002162155.2. Classification (NCBI taxonomy): domain Eukaryota; kingdom Viridiplantae; phylum Streptophyta; class Magnoliopsida; order Poales; family Poaceae; genus Triticum; species Triticum dicoccoides. The sequence continues at coordinate 60,316,655 of NC_041387.1, read as the reverse complement.
CGGAGTTTCGTCCCGTAAGCTTGCCCATGATTTTTTCCTGGGTAAAAGCCTTGATATAGCAGAAGATGGACACCGGAGGCCCACCAGGGGGCCTAGGAGATAGGGGGGCGCGCCCTATAGGGGGGCGCCCTCCTCTCTCCTGGACAGGATGTGGGCCTCCTGGTGTATTTGTTTCGCTCACAAATTCTTATTAAATCCAAAATGATGTTTCGTGGAGTTTTAGGACTTTTAGAGTTGTGCAGAATAGGTTTCCTACGTTTGCTCCTTTTCCAACCAGAATTCCAGGTGCCGGCATTCCCCCTCTTCATGGTAAACCTTGTAAAATAATAGAGAATAGCCATAAGTATTGAGATATAATGTGTAATAACAGCCATAATGCAATAAATATTGATATAAAAGCATGATGCAAAATGGACGTATCAACTCCCCCAAGCTTAGACCTCGCTTGTCCTCAGGCGGAAGCCAAAATCAAAAAATATGTCCACATGTTTAGAGATAGAGGTGTCGATAAAAATAAAATACGGACATGAGGGCATCATGATCATTCTTATAACAGCAACATATATAGATTTAGTCATATGATTTCTTTTTCTCAAGTAACAATCAATTCACAATGTCAAGTATGGTTCAAAAACTTCATTGGGAACTAATAAACTATAATCTCAGTCATTGAAGCAATTACAACTTATCATAACATCAAAAAGAGTCAACAATAGAGCTTTTCAGCAAGCTCACATACTCCACTATCTCATAGTCTTCTACAATTCCTAACACTCATGCAGTACTTGTGGTTAAGGAGTTTCAGCCGGACACTAAGAAAGATAGGGGCTTATTGTGTTGCCTCCCAACATATTCACCTATAACTGATGTCAACAATAATAGCCCATGCTAACTAACATCAAATTGGATATATATATCATGATCCTTCAAACACGAGGAGCTTGCCAAAGGATAAAATGAAAAAGGGAAAGGTGAGGATCACCTTGACTCAGGCATAAAGTAAAAACATAAAGTAAAAGATAGGCCCTTCGCAGAGGGAAGCAGAGGTTGTCATGCGCGTTTAGGGTTGGATGCACAAAATCTTAATGCAAAAGAATGTCACTTTATATTGCCCCTTGTATGTGGACCTTTATTATGCAGTCCATCGCTTTTATTGCTTCCACAACAAGATCGTACAAAGCTTATTTTCTCTGCACTAATAAGTCATACATATTTAGAGAGCAATTTTTATTGCTTGCACCGATGACAACTTACTTGAAGGATCTTACTCGATCCATAGGTAGGTATGGTGGACTCTCATGGCAAAAACTGGGTTTAAGGATATTTGGAAGCACAAGTAGTATCTCTACTTGGTGCAAGGAATTTGGCTAGCATGATGGGGAAAGGAAAACTCAACATGTTTGTAAGATCAATGACAATATACTTTAACTGAGATGCGCGAAAACATAAACCATTACGTTGTCTTCCTTATCCAACATCAACTCTTTTAGCATGTCATACTTAATGAGTGCTCCCAATTATAAAAAGGTGTCCAAGATAATAAATTTGTATGTGAACCCCTCTTTTCTTATCACTTCCTATTAATTGCAACGATGACCAAAACTACGTTCATCAACTCTCAACATTTTTTATGCCTCATACTTTCTATGTGTGAAGTTATCACTATCCATAAGATCAATATGAACTCTTTTATTCTTTCTACTTTCTCAAGATCATAGCAACATAGCAAAGCCCTTGACTCAACACTAATATTTACTATAGATAGCTCACGGACTCGATTACAAAAAGAGATCACAAAGCAAAACTCAAAACTACTTGATATCAAAACTTCAATCTACTAGATCAAGATACAACTAAAAAGATTGAACTAAATAAAGAGGTAAAGATAGGAGTGTGATGGTGATACGATACCGGGGCACCTCCCCCAAGCTTGGCAGTTGCCAAGGGGAGTGCCCATACCCATGTGATTATGCCCTCGGAGGTGGTGAAGTAGGAGTTGTTGATGACGATGGATAATCGCACATCAAGCGTAAAAGCTCTTCCAGCTTGCGGATAATGCCCTTGAGTCTGGCGATATGATCCTTCAACAGAATATTCTCCTGTGTAAGATACTTGTTCTGTATGCGAGCTAACTCAATCATCTTGAAATCTTCGACCTCTGTTGGAGTGAAAAGGTTAGGTAAAGGTTGAGGGATGTCTTCCTCTTTCACCGCCGGAGCTTGAACCTCCATGGCCTTCTTGATCCCTTCATCCTTGTTGATCTCTTCTAGTTCTTCTCTTTTCAGCTCTATCTTCAATAGCCAACAATCCTTGTCTTCGTTGTTGGAGGAGGGTGAAGTCATGGTGCTCTAGATCTGCAACGGAAATAGCTCGAAACGAAAACAGGGGATATTTGCGTGATACGATGGTCAAAACCTTCAGGAGTATATATAATGAATTTTTACCGACCAAAATACGTAACGTGCAAGAAAATGGAGTCGGGGAGGCACACGAGGTGCCCACAAGACAGGGGGGCACGCCCAGCAGGGGGGGCGCCCTCCACTCTTGTGGGAGCCTCGTGTCCCTTTCGGACTACTTCTTTCTTCCTAAAATTCTTGAATATTCCAAAACTGATAAAAATTGCCATTGGAGTTGTTTTGGAGTCGGTTTACTTACCGTACCACATACCTATACCTTTTCGGAGTATGGAACGTTCTGAAAAGTGTCCCTTATGTATTCCTCAGGGGTTAGAGTTTCAATAATATTAGTTTCAACCAATGTTGAGCATATCGCTTATCGGGAACTTATCAGTCGACCCATGATAAGGGTTAAATCGGCCAGTTTATCAGCATATCAGCCAAATTATCGCCATATCGGTTGATTTATCGGCCGATTTATCTTATCGATTAGACATCGGTAAGCGATAAATCGGCCGATTTATTGGAATATCGGAAGATATCTTGAACAGTGGTTTCAACATTGATAGGATTACCTGAAATATAATGTTTAATTATTTAACCGTTTACCACCCTTGGACTCGTGCCTTCGAAGTTGTTGGTTTTTATGGCACCAGAACGATAGACCACCTCGATAACGTAAGGACCTTCCCATTTTGAGATAAGTTTTTTCCTGCAAAAAATCTTAAACGAGAGTTGAATAATAATACATAGTCTCCTATGTTAAACTCACGCTTTTGTATCCTCTTATCATTCCAGCATTTGACTTTTTCTTTGAATAGCTTGGCATTCTCATAGGCTTGGGTTCTCCATTCATCAAGTGAGATAATATCAAACAACCTCTTCTCACCGGCAAGTTTGAAGTCATAGTTGAGCTCTTTAATAGCCCAATATGCCTTATGTTCAAGTTCAAGAGGTAAATGACACGCTTTTCCATAAACCATGTTATATGGAGACATACCCATAGGATTTTTGTATGCAGTTCTATAGGCCCACAATGCATCATCAAGTTTTTTGGACCAATTCTTTCTAGATCTATTCACAGTCTTTTGCAAAATTAATTTGAGCTCTCTATTGCTCAACTCTACTTGACCACTAGACTGCGGATGATAAGGAGATGCGATTCTATGATTTACATCATACTTATCAAGCATCTTATGGAAAGCATCATGAATAAAATGTGAACCACCATCAGTCATAAGATATCTGGGGACTCCAAACCTCGGGAAAATAACTTCTTTAAGCATTTTAATAGAAGTGTTATGATGATCACTACTAATTGGAATAGCTTCTACCCACTTAGTAACGTAATCCACAGCAACTAAAATATGTGTATAACCATTAGAGGCAGGAAAAGGTCCCATATAATCAAAGCCCCAAACATCAAATGGTTCGATAACAAGAGAGTAATTCATAAGCATTTCTTGACGTCTACTAATGTTACCTATTCTTTGACATTCATCACAAGATAAGACAAACTTACGAGCATCTTTGAAGAGAGTAGGCCAATAAAAACCAGATTGTCGTACCTTGTATGCAGTTCTATCTCCAGCGTGGTGTCCTCCATAGGATTCAGAGTGACACTTATGTAGGATCTGTTCATGTTCGTGCTCAGGCACAGAACGTCTAATAACACCATCTACTCCTTCTTTATAAAGGTGTGGGTCATCCCAGAAGTAATGTCTTAAATCATAAAAGAACTTTTTCTTTTGCTGGTATGTGAAACTAGGCGGTATATATTTAGCAACAATGTAATTAGCATAATCAGCATACCAAGGAGCAGTACAAGAAGCATTGATGACTGCTAATTGTTCATCAGGAAAGCTATCATTAATAGGCAGTGGGTCATCAAGAACATTCCCTAACCTAGACAAGTTATCTGCAACGGGGTTCTCAGCTCCCTTTCTATCAATAATATGCAAGTCAAATTCTTGGAGCAAGAGAACCCATCTAATGAGTCTAGGCTTAGCATCTTTCTTTTCCATAAGATATTTAATAGCAGCATGATCATTGTGAATAGTAACTTTAGAATCAACGATATAAGGTCTAAACTTATCACATGCAAACACAACTGCAAAGAATTCTTTTTCAGTAGTAGCATAATTTCTCTGGGCAGTATCAAGAATCTTACTAGCATACTGGATAACATTCAATTTCTTATCGACTCTTTGCCCTAGAACGGCACCTACAGCATAATCACTAGCATCACACATAATTTCAAAAGGTAAATTCCAATCAGGTGGCTGAACAATAGGTGCAGTGATCAAAGCTTTCTTAAGTATTTCAAATGCTTCTACACAATCATCATCAAAGACAAAAGGAATATCTTTTTGCAATAAATTAGTCAAAGGCCTAGAGATTTTAGAAAAGTCCTTAATGAACCTCCTATAAAAACCGGCGTGACCAAGGAAACTTCTTATACCTTTTATGTCCTTGGGACATGGCATCTTTTCAATAGCATCAACTTTGGCTTTATCAACTTCAATACCTCTCTCGAAGATCTTATGCCCCAAGACAATGCCTTCATTAACCATAAATGACACTTTTTCCAATTTAGTACGAGACTAGTGTCTTCGCATCTCTGCAAAACTCGATCAAGGTTGCTCAAACAATCATCAAAAGAGGATCCATAAACTGAGAAATCATCCATGAATACCTCACAAATCTTTTCACAAAAATCAAAGAATATAGCCATCATGCATCTTTGAAAGGTAGCAGGTGCATTACATAAACCAAAAGGCATACGTCTATAAGCAAAAGTACCAAAAGGCAAGTAAAAGTAGTTTTAGATTGATCCTTCGCTAACACGGGTGTCTGAGAGAAACCAGAATAACCATCTAGAAAGCAGAAATGTGTGTGTTTGGATAGTCTTTCTAGCATTTGATCAATAAAAGGTAAAGGGTAATGATCTTTCTTAGTAGCTTTATTTAACTTACGGAAATCAATTACCATCCTATAACCTGTAATAATTCTTTGCGGGATCAATTCATCTTTATCATTAGGAACAACGGTAATACCTCCCTTTTTGGGAACACAATGGACAAGACTTATCCATTCACTATCAGCAACGGGATAAATAATACCTGCCTCAAGGAGCTTTAGTATCTCCTTTCTTACCACTTCTTTCATCTTGGGATTTATTCATCGTTGAGGATCTCTAACTGGTTTGGCATCGTCCTCCATATTAATTTTGTGTTGGCATAATGTGGGACTAACGCCCTTAAGATCATTCAGAGTATATCCAATAGCAGCTCGGTTCTTCTTCAGAGTTTTAAATAATCTTTCTTCTTCTTTCTCTGAAAGGTTAGCACTAATAATAACAGGATATAATTCTTTTTCATCAAGATAAGCATACTTAAGATTGTCAGGTAATGGTTTAAGTTCAAACACGGATCACCCTTGGGTGGAGGGGGATCCCCAAGAATTTCAACAGGAAGGTTATGTTTCAGCATAGGTTCCTGTTTAAGGGACACTTCATCTAGTTCCCTTCTTTCCTTCATAAACATATTGTTTTCATGGTATAGCAAGTATTGTTCTAAAAGATCAGTTGGAGGAACAACAATGGAAGCAAGACCAATAATCTCATCCTTACTAGGTGGTTCCCTATCACGAGGTTGTCTACTAAACTTAGCGAAATTAAACTCATGAGACATACCATCTATGCTAGTAGTGACAATATTCTTTTCACAATTAACCTTAGCACTAGCCGTATTCAAGAAGGGTCTACCAAAAATAATGGGACAAAAATCATCTTGTGGGGAACCAAGAACAAGAAAATCAGCAGGGTATTTAACTTTCCCACACAAAACTTCAACATCTCTAACAATCCCAACAGGTTTAATGGTATCCCTATTAGCAAGCTTATAGTAACATTAATGTCTTCTAATTCAAGGGTGTAATGTCGTGCATAATTTCTTTATATAAATCATAAGTTATAGCACTAGCGCTAGCACCCATATCACATAAACCATGATAACAATGATCTCTTATTTTAACAGAAATAACAGGCATGCCTACGACAGGTCTATGTGTCTTAGTGTCTGGCCTAGCAATATCAGCAGTCTCACCACAGAAATAAATAACATGCCCATCTAAATCATCATCCAAGAGATCTTTAACCATAACAATACTAGGTTCAACATTAATTTGCTCAGGAGGTGTATAAGTCCTAGTATTACTCTTACGAACAACAGTCGAAGCTTTAGCATGATCCTTTATCCTAACGGGAAAAGGAGGTTTTTCAACATAAGTAGTAGTAACAATAGGATCACTATAGGTAATAGTCTTTTCTTCGACTGTAATAGGTGCAACTAGTTTCACTTCAACAGGAGGATTATATTTAAACCACTTCTCTTTAGAGAGATCAACGTGAGTAGCAAAAGATTCACAGAAAGAAGCTACTATCTCAGAGTCAAGTCCATACTTAGCGCTAAATCCACGAAAAGCATCGGTATCCATAAAAGATTTAACACAATCGAACTTAGGTGTCATACCTCACTCCTTACCATCGTCGGAACCAATCTTCAGAGTTGCGTTTAATTCTTTCCAATACGTCCCATTTGAAATCAATAGTCTTCAGCATATAAGAACCAGCACAGGAAGTATCGAGCAGGTTGCGATTATCAAGAGAAAGCCGAGCATAAAAGTTCTGAATAATCATTTCCCGAGAGAGCTCACACTACAAAATAAATACACTTCCGTGATGATACGTGTTTGTCACAGTAGGTCGCGTTTTCTGTCATGCATGTACATCCTTAACAAAATTATGACAGAATCAAGATAGTCATACATGTGGTGTCGTAGAAGTGTTCCATGACATTACCAAAATTATCATCACGGAAGTGTCCACTTCCATGACGATAAATCGCGCGTCACAGAAGTGCTTTCGTCAAGGGTGACCGACACGTGGCATCCACCATAACGGAACGCCGTTAAGCTATTGGGTCGGGTTTTCGATCCGATAACCCGTTAACAGCCCCGACCAATGGGGATTTTCCACGTGTAAAATCATCATTGGCTGGAGGAAACACGTGTCGGCTCATCGTTGGGACAGATGGCATCGACTCATTGGACAGAAGGCGCCTATGATACGTCGACACATGGCACGGCCCAATAGAGGCCTATTCCTGTGAAAAGGCCGGCCCGTTTGACTTGGTCAAAAGATGGCGGGCCGGCCCATGTAAAGCCTGTTAATGGCCTGATCGCATATAGCCCATTTACAGCCCGCTAACCCAAGGCCCATTACACCCTATCTGAATTAGGCCCAGTAGCGTCATCTGGGCCATCCAATATGATTCCAGGCCATTTTCACTTCTGGCCCATGTATGGCCCATGACGTCTTTCGGCCCATATGAGGCCCTATGTAACTCTTGGCCTATTAACGACCCGTGGTGAAACTGGCCTGTAATGAACAGTGTATCACATTACACCCATTAACGGCCGGTGGTGAAACTGGCCCGTAATGAACAGTGTATCACTTTATACCCATTAACGGCCCGTTATTCCGTTGGACCGTTTCCAACCCATGTTATCTTTCAGCCTTCTTAGAGCCCATTTATTCTTGGGCTCATTTCCAGCATTCGTTTACTTACGGCCCGTTACTGTCATTTTCTGCTTGTGGGCCAAATTCAGCCCATGGTTACAGTCGGCCCGTTTGTGGTCCGTTAATACGTTGGGCCATTTTCATCGCGTCATCAAATACGGCCTATTAACCATGGCCCGTATGGTCGGCCCATGAATGGGCGATTCCAACTCTAGCCCGTTTACAGCCATAATGCGGCCTGTTATTGGCCCATGTTTGGCCAATCGATCATACGGCCCGTATAAGGCCCATTGATGATACGGCTCGCAGAAGGCCCATTGTTTCTACGGCCCGTAGAAGGCCCATTGTTTCTATGTTCCGTAGAAGGCCCATTGTTTCTACGGCCCATAGAAGGCCTACTGTTTCTACGGCCCGTAGAAGGCCCACTATTTCTACGGCCCGTAGGAGGCCCAGTGTCACTACAGTAAATATTAGCCCATGGTTATTGTGGCCTAGTTTTAAAAAATAGGTTATTGCAGCCACTAGCAAACCGCGGAAAAAGAACTGCACTGACTACAAGCAAACAAATAAACAAGACAACAAGGAAATAAATAAGCAAGCAACTTATGCTAGGCTATCACGGCTATTACACATATTACATCCACCGGGCATCAAAGTTCGCCACTAGTGCAAATATAGGGAACAAAGCAGCATATAAACACCGCAGCAAAACAAGTCCAGAACTGAAACCACTTCAGAAGAGTTCAAGAAACAATATCCTGGGTACCCATAATGCTGGCAAGATGCTTAGCAAGCTTATTAACTTTCTCTTGTTTGGCGCTTAAATCCTCCAGCGCTTGTTGTTGCACAAGAAAGTACGCATCTGAATTCTGTAGGGACTTCCTCAGTCCTTCGGCTTCTTGCCGCAGCACAGCTTACTGATGCCTTTCAGCTTGTAGCTGAGACTGAAGAAGCCGAAGTGATTCAGGCAGCGAGTTCGAAGAGCTTGTGCCAGTGGTACTGGCCAGTAACTCGAACACTACATCAACGCAGGACTGTGGGGTTTTCTCACAGTCTACAAGATCGTTTTTATCACCTTTCTTGGAGACTGAAAGGATCGATATAGTTGACTAGAAGGGGGGTGAATAGGCAACTAACAATTTTTAGCTTTTCTTTACCAAATTAAACTTTGCATCAAAGTAGGTTGTCTAGATATGCAACTAGGTGAACAACCTATATGATGCAACAACAACAAGCACACGAGCAAGCAAGGGAAACAACACAAGTAAGCTTGCAAAAGTAAAGGCGCGAGATAACCAATAGTGGAGCCGGTGGAGACAAGGATGTGTTACCAAAGTTCCTTCCTTTCGAGGGGAAGTACATCTCCTTTAGAGCGGTGTGGAGGCACAATGCTCCCCAAGAAGCCACTAGGGCTACCGTATTCTCCTCACGCCCTCACACAATGCGAGATGTCGTGATTCCACTATTGGTGCCCTTGAAGGTGGCGACCGAACCTTTACAAACAAGGTTGGGGCAATCTCCACAACTTAATCGAAGGCTCCCAACGACACCACGAAGCTTCACCACAATGGACTATGGCTCCGAGGTGACCACAACCGTCTAGGGTGCTCAAACACCCAAGAGTAACAAGATTCGCTAGGCATAAGTGGGGGGGAATCAAATTTCTCTTGGTGGAAGTGTAGATCGGCGCCTTCTCAACCAATCCCGAGAAAATCAACAAGTTTGATTGGCTAGGGAGAGAGATCGGGCAAAAATGGAGCTTGGAGCAACAATGGAGCTTGGAGATGGAAGAGGTAGTCAACTAGAGGTAGGAGACACACCTTTTATAGCTATGGGAAAGATCCAACCGTTATCCTTTTGTCCAGCCCGCAACATGCGGTACTACCGCTCCAGGAACACGGTACTACCGCAAGGCCACGCGGTACTACCGTGGGGGTCCACGGTACTTCCGCGGCAGCAGCAGAGACTAGGACATGCCTGACTAAGAGCAGTACTTCCGTGAGCGCGGTACTACTGCTCCCCCTTGCGGTACTACCGCAAGGTAGGAAAGTCCTAGCGTACGAAGGGCACGGATGAAAAAAATGCATTCGTGCCTACTTCCGCTGGAAACGATATAGTGCAAATATCCGACGTGGTACTACCGCTAGGGAGCGGTACTACTGTATGCCAGCTAAACCAGGCTGCGCGCAGTACTACCACGCACGAAGCGCGGTACTACCGTGGAGGCGCAGATGTAAAAAATTACATCTGCTCCTACTACCGCGACAAAGTGGTACTAGGCAAGAGGGCCACGGTACTACGACTCCAAGGGAGCAATACTACCGTTGGCACCCGTGGTACTACCGCGCGCGATGTGCGGTACTACCGTGGGGGTGCGGATGTAAAAAAATACATCCGCCCCTACTACCACACCGGAGTGGCACTAGGCCTGGTACCCACGGTACTAAGACTCCAGAGGAGCGGTACTACCGTTGGCTCCAGCGGTACTACCGCAGGTGCTTGCGGTACTACCGTGCCAGAGAGTAGTACTACCGCAAGTTCAGCAATAGCCGCCAGAAAAAGCACAAAGAGGATAACCGAGGGAAGCTCCAAAGTGCAAAGGAAAGGTGGAGACAAGGAGGGAAACATGTACGTGATGATTCCACCCGAACCTTTCTGACGCGGACCCCCTCTTAATAGTACGGCTCTCCTACGAATCAAATCCACCAAAAGAAACGTAGAACAACACTGTCTTCAATAGTCTTCGAGGGGCACCGAATCGTCTCGTGCCTAGCGATGAAGCGTCTGAGAAACTCAAGGTACACGATTAGTCCGCAAAAGCATTGTCATCAATCACCTAAACACCTTAGGGATAAATATGCCCTTACAATCTCCCCCTTTTTGGTGGATTGATGACAATACGGGATTTGCACAAAAGGAGATAATATTGAGCAAAGGCAAACACCTCCTCTCTAGAATATAGACGGGCTCCCCCTAGATGTGTGCAATCTAGATGGATGCTTTGGAATGCATAGCACACAAACTAGGATCAACACTCCCCCTATATTTTAGGGACAAAGGCATGATTACTAACATCTAAGAAGGAGCATAGCACAAAGGTAGCACAATATATCACAAGCTCGCTAAGATAGATAGAGTGCATATGTCTTACACCATATGAAGGAAAGCAACCCAAAGCAACTGAAACGAGGTTCAAACGAGAAAGCAAACACACCGAACTCGAACGAGGACAAACGACTCGCAAATCCCTACACTCTCTCCCCCGTTGGCATCGAGACGCCAAAAAGGCAGAGAGGACACCTACACACAAGGGGTGGCAAAAGCAGGGCACTGATCCCAACGCTCCTCGTCAGAATCGGCGGCACGAATGGTCTCCTCGATGTCCTCCTCAGAATCAGTCCACCTGTAGCCTTGCTTCTCCATCCACTCGGCCTCTAGAGTGATGCGATCCTCAGAACCGCCAGACACGTCCTCGCCATACAGTTGCAAGATCTTCTTATCCCGGCGGCGACTCTCCTTGGAAGCCACGTGAGTCCTGTACTGCCCCTTAGCTTGCATGCAGAAAAGAGTCTTCATCTTATCCTTCAGCTTCTTGGCCCACGAGGGCATAGAGGAACTATGGGAAGACCTAGCAGCACGGTCCTCAGCAACATCCTTGGTGCCAGCCTCCTCCTCATCAACAGCCTCCCTAGCAGCAGATGCCTCAGCACGAGTAGTAGTGTTGGCCCGGTTGGGCTTGACACGGAGACAGATGGGATCATGTCGAATCCAGTCTGGGGCAAGGAACTCATCACCAGGGAACATCTTCTCCCAAGTCTTTGAGATCAGCAGAAACAGATATGGTCCATAGATAGGCACCTTGCGGTTGAACACCGCAAACCGAAGCTCACACCACATGATGTGTGAGACATCAAGTGGCTGAGTCTAAGACACACAAGCCTCCTCACATAGGAGCATCATATCCACCATATAGGCATGAACCTTGTCCTTGTCACCAACGCGAGGGAACAAAGAGTTGCGGAAGATGCTATACATGATATCCAGAAAAGAGTTGAGCACCCACGCCGACTTGCCATTGGGAAGCGCCTTCTCAACATAGAAAGGCTGAAGCTTGTCCTTGTTAGCAGACTCAGAATTAGCATGGGGGCGAACACCCACGGGAGTGTTGAGCCCGTCATCAGGAACCTGGAGCAGATCCATGAACTCCTTCCAGGTAGCAGTCCACTTACGTCCATTGGTCATCCAGGTCATCCTCCGCTCCTCATCAAGGTGAAAGTATACTGAGGCAAAGAACTGACAGATAAGCTCAAGGTCATAGTCAAGGTGAAAAGAGATCACATGATCAATACCAAACTGCTCCACCAAATCCAGAGCTTCTCCAAAGTACTGACGAAACATGTCCTTCCTCAGGTGATGCATTTCTATCCATTTGACATCCACGTAGGTATTTTGCTTGTTCTTCATGACATCCAGATAAGTGAGAGACTGTTGCTTGTTCCAAAATAGTTCATAACCTCTGACAGTAGCATGAGGATTCACATACGGGTTGAGCTGCCTGAGACGGACGAACTCAGATTGGGGTATCTCGTCCATGCCCTTAGGGGGCTCCTTGTGCTTACTAGCGGATGTCTTGACATGGCGCTTGGGGCAGTGGAGCTCTCTGGTCCTTCACCTGGATTGCGCAGACACTTGGAGCCAGTGTCACGACTAGGATTGGAACGGCGAGAGCCACCACCTGGGACACAAAATGAAAAACACCCACGACAAGCAAAAAGGATCAATGCAGAGACCACGGCAAAGCACAAGAAACACATAGGAAGTATAAGTGAAAGATGCCATGAGATAGATGGGATCCATGGTAGTACTGCCGGATGCGGCGGTACTAAAATTTTAGTGCCGCTCCAAGTCGCGGTAGTACCATGCGAGGTCACGGTAGTACCGGGGTGGGAGCGGTAGTAAATTTTAGTGCCGCAGTGAGTGCGGTAGTACCGCGCCTGGCGGGTGGTAGTACCGGACAAGCGGTAGTACCGCACAGGTGGCGCGGTAGTACCGCACCGCGTCAGATCCAAACCAAAGTTTGAATGTGATAAGAACCGCGAAACCACGGTGGTACTATGGTTGATCAAATCTAGCACAGGGCAAAAAGACAAGTATAATCCCTATGCAATACTACTCTCCTACATCCTACTCTTGCATAGATTTAGCCTAAAATCTCAAGAACACACAAGTCTTCCCCACAAACCTAGAGGCAAAGAAAACAACAAAAAGGAGAGGGAGTTGGGGAAAGACCTTGGTCCATGGCAAGCACGCGTGGTGGGGAACGATCCCACCGGACGGAATCGCAGGAGAGCAGCCGGAGGCGGAGATCCGGCGAAGGACGCTGGCCCCGTTCTTGAGCGGGGGAGAGAGAGACGAAGTGGGGAAACTGACGAATGGGTATGGGGGAGTTAGAACTCCCCACGCGTCTACGATGGCGCGGTAGTACCGCACATCATCGCGATAGTACCGCTTGGGTGGAAGTACCGCACCGAAGCGGTAGTACCGCTCTCCGCAGCGGTAGTAAAAAATTACTGCTGCGTGGGGGCGGTAGTACCAAGCTCTCCACACGCGGTAGTACCGTAGCATGCTGCGGTACCGTGAGCTCAAGAAAAAGCAGGTTTCAACACAAAAGAGGTCTTTGCAAGGGAACTTTTAGCACAAGACACACCACAAGAACATGCACAACCCAAAGGCAGAAAGATAACAAGAAGCAACCATGCGACACAACCTCTCAAAAAGAGAGGGCGGTGGCTGGAGCCACCTATGTTTGAGTCAGTTGGTATGGCACCGCGAAGAATTATCCTTGGGCCCATGACCGAAACTCGTCTTTGAAGCACAAGTACCATCAAAAATGGCTAATGTGAAAGAGTTGATCGATTTATGCATAATGGGGGGAGGGAGAGTTCATTGAGAGAACAACACTCCCCCTATGTCCATGCCTACACCTAAACTAGACAACAAGTTGAGTGTGGTGGGAGGTGCAAGGGTTCAAGTCACATTGCTCGAATCAATGATATTTAGCTCATGCCTTAACTCGCGAAATCTCGCTTCATCCAAGGGCTTCGTGAAAATATCTGCAAGGTTATCATGAGTGTTGACATACTTGAGCTCGATCTCCCCTCGCCTAATGTGATCCCGGATGAAGTGATACCGAATCTCAATATGCTTCATCTTGAAGTGTTGCACCGGATTGAGAGAAATCTTGATGGCACTTTCATTGTCACACCAAAGAGGCACTTTGTCACAAATGACACCGTACTCCTTTAAAGTTTGCCTCATCCATAAGAGTTGTGCACAACTATTTCTGGCCGCCACATACTCCGCTTCGGTGGACGAGAGATACACACAACTTTGCTTCTTGGAAGACCAACTCACCAAAGAGCAACCAAGAAATTGGCACCCTCCGGAAGTGGACTTCCTATCCACTTTGTCTCCCGCCCAATCGGAATTTGTATATCCTTCAAGCTTGAAGTTTGCCCCTCTTGGTACCATAAGCCAAAGTTTGGGGTATGAGCCAAATATCGAAAGATTCGCTTGACCGCCACATAGTGGCTTTCCTTTGGTGCGGCTTGAAACCGTGCACACATTCCCACACTCAACATGATATCCGGTCTAGATGCACAAAGGTAAAGCAAGGAGCCAATCATGGAGTGATATACCTTTTGATCCACCGCTTTACCATTGGGATCAATGTCAAGTTGGCACTTGGTAGGCATTGGGGTAGAAGCCGGCTTGACATCACTTAGCTTGAATCTTTTTAACATGTCTTGAGTGTATTTGGCTTGGTTGATGAAGGTACCTTCTCTTCTTTGTTTGATATCAAAACCAAGGAAGAACTTCAACTCTCCCATTGAAGACATCTTGAACTTGGAGGTCATGAGAGCGGCAAATTCCTCATTGAAAGCTTTGTTAGGGGAACCAAAGATAATATCATCAACATATAGTTGGCATACAAACAACTCCACTTTGACCTTCTTAGTAAAAAGAGTGGGATCGATTTGCCCAACCTCAAATCCACGATCTTGTAACAACTCGGTAAGGTGGTCATACCATGCACGTGGGGCTTGTTTAAGGCCATAGAGCGCCTTATCGAGTTGATACACATGATCCGGGAAGTAGGGATCCTCAAACCCGGGGGCTTGCTTGACATAAACCAACTCATTAATAGGACCATTAAGAAAAGCACTTTCACTCCATTTGTTGTAACTTAAAGTTGTGATGGGAAGCATAAGCAATCAACAAACGAATGGATTCAAGGCGAGCAACGGGAGCAAAGGTTTCACCGTAGTCGATACCCTCGACTTGGGAGTAGCCTTGTGCTACCAATCTTGCCTTGTTGCGAATGATGTTCCCATGAGCATCTTGCTTGTTCTTGAAAATCCACTTGGTTCCAATGACATTGTGGTTCCCCGATGGCCTTGGCACCAACCTCCACACTTTGTTGTACTCAAAGTTGTTGAGTTATTCATGCATGGCATTGGGCCAATCCGAATCTTCGAGCGCCTCATAGACCTTTTGGGGTTCAACACAAGAGACAAATGCATTATGTTCACAATAGTTTGCTAATTGTCTATGAGTGCTTACCCCCTTTCTTAGGCTTCCAACCACATTCTCCATGAGATGGCCTTTGGTGGTGAGCTTGGAAGCGATCTTTGCGGCACGACGCTCTAATTCCTCCTCGGATGTGGAAGGAGGAGGGTTAACTTGATTATCTTGAGCGTTGTCTTGAGCTTGTTCTTGATCTTAAGGTTGCTCATGATCTTGAACTTGCTCGAGGGGGGGGGGGACTTGACCTTGGGCATCATTTGGAGGTTCCCCACCATCTTGAGGTTGATCTTGCCCTTGGTATTGTTCATGAGGTTGAGGGCCTTGACTTTGTTCTTCGGAAGCGTGTGGGTCTTGGGGAAGTGATGGCTCCACTTGAGTGGGGCATTGTCCTTCTCCTTCGGCCACAAGGGGTTCCTCAATGGGTAGAATATGACCTATACCCATTCTTCTTATGGCTTGGGGAGGAATTTCATCACCTACATCACAAGTACCACTTTGCTCCACTTGGGAGCCGTCATTTTCGTCAAACTCTACATTACACGTCTCCTCAATGAGTCCGGTGGACTTGTTGAGGACACGGTAAGCATGAGAGTTTG
Organism: Triticum dicoccoides; assembly: GCF_002162155.2. NCBI lineage: Eukaryota > Viridiplantae > Streptophyta > Magnoliopsida > Poales > Poaceae > Triticum > Triticum dicoccoides. The sequence continues at coordinate 60,300,495 of NC_041387.1, read as the reverse complement.
TAGCATAACCAACAAATATGCCCTCATAAGCTCTAGCCTCAAATTTAGACAAACGAACACCTTTCTTGATATTGAAACACTTACACCCGAACACCCGGAAGTACTTGAGATTGGGCTTGTTACCGGTGAGTATTTCATAAGGAGTCTTGTTCAAACCCTTGCGGAGATAGAGCCAATTGGATGCATGACATGCTATGTTGATGGCTTCGGCCCAAAAGTTGTATGAAGGCTTGAACTCCGCCATCATGGTCCTTTCCGCATCCATCAACGTCCGGTTCTTCCTCTCCGTGACACCATTTTGTTGAGGGGTATATGGTGTAGCATATTGATGCTTGATCCCCTCATTAAGAAACTCATCCAAGGTGTAGTTCTTGAACTCGGTGCCGTTGTCACTTCTTATTGTCAAGATCTTTGCATTATGTTGACGTTGAGCTTCATTTTCAAAGTCGATGACGGTTTGTTGAGTCTCACTCTTCCTCTTGAAGAAATATACCCAAGTGTATCTTGAATAATCATCCACAATCACCAAGCAATACTTTCTACCTCCAAGACTATCAAATGATGGAGGCCCAAAGAGATCCATGTGAAGGAGCTCCAAGGGTCTCTTCGAGTAGATGATGGTCATGGGAGGGTGAGCCTTCTCATGAAGCTTTCCTTCAATACAAGCACTACAAGCACGATCTTTGGCAAAACTAACATTCATTAGTCCACGGACATGGTCCCCCTTGAGAAGACTTTGCAAAGATCTCATATTGACGTGGGCTAAACGGCGATGCCAAAGCCATCCCACGTCAACTTTAGCCATTAGGCATGTCGCGGTCTTAGTGGGTCGCTCCGAAAATTTTATCACATAGAGACCGTTCTCGACATGACCAACAAAGGCTACTTTAAGAGTCTTGCTCCACAAGAGGGCCACGGTATCAATGTCAAAGAAGGTGGCAAAACCCATGAGTGCAAGTTGACGAATGGAGAGTAAATTGTATGCAAGGGACTCAACAAGCATGACTTTCTCAATCGTTAGATCATGAGAAATGACAACCTTGCCAAGACCCAATACCTTAGAATGTGAGGCATCACCCCACTCGACATTGGTGGGCATAGATGGAATCTTTTACACGTCCACCACCAAGTCCTTGCTCCCGGTCATATGATTTCTTGCTCCACTATCGAGCAACCATGATCCCCCACCAGAAGCAAACACCTACAAGAGATCAATGATTGGTTTTAGGTACCCATTTAGTAATGGGTCCTTTGATGTTAGTAACAAGGGTCTTAGGAACCTAAATAGACCATTCAATGTACTCATAAGGAGAACCAACAAATTTAGCATAAACATGTCCATCACTAGCACGGCACAACACATATGACGGGTTACAGTCGCCGGCTTTGTTGGAGGAGATGGTTTTGCCCTTTTTGACATCAACGCCCTTCACATTTTCCTTCTTATCCTTAGGAGCACCCTCTCCCTCTTTCACAAAAGTTTGCTTGAGAGGAGGAGGTCGTTTGGTCTTGTCGTTCTTCTTCTTATTCTTGGACTTGGGTGCAAACCCAATTCCCTTCTTGGCCACAACTTCCTTTTGATTGCTCAAAAGGTTGTTGAGTTCTTCTCACCTTGAATGCATGTCACAAGGCCTTTCTCAAGTTGATCCTTCAACTTGGCATTCTCCTCCACAAGATGCACATGCTCACAACACGGGTTAGTAGCATATGCATTATCAATTAATACCATATGAGGGAATGTGGCCTTTTCCTTGGTTAGCTTAACTTGGAGTTGAGCATGAGACTCCTTGAGGTTAGCGTGAGCACCCTTCAAGACCTTGTCAGCCTTGTCAAGTACATAAAACTCCTCCTTGAGTCTAGCATGATCAACCCCAAGTTTAGCCTTCTCGGAAGTTAGCACACGAGACACGACAAGAGCATGATCAAGATCTTTCTTTAACTTAGCATGGTCATCGTTGTATGACTCCTCAAGAGTCAAATGATGCCCACGCTCTTCCTCAAGAGCATTAGAGAGATCCGATATCTCATCGGCATAGTCACGACTATGACCTTCCATCTTAGAGATGGTTTCTTCTTGAGCCTCGATCATGTCATTGGCTTCGCCAAGTTGTTCCAAGAGAGCCACAAAGTGCTTCTTGGATTTTCCCTTGAGCTTACTCATAAAAGACTCAAATTCATTCACTTCCTCATTAGACCCATCATGTTCATCGATGCAACCCTCCAAAGAGGGATTAGTAATGATGGTGGTTTTGATGTTGGGGTTACCTTGTTAGAGGCTTTAGCCATGAGGCACTTGGCGGTGATGTTCTCGTTGGGTGAATCAAAGAGACACACCTGGGGAGTGGTAGCAATGGCAACGGAGTCATGGCCATTGCTTCTCCATTTTCATCATCATCGTCATCCTCATGGTATTCTTCTTGAACCACCAACCCACGAGAAGGAGTCTTCTTGGTGAAGTTGTTCTTGTTGGGGAAATACTTGGCTTTGTCTTTTCAGATGAACTTGCCACCATTGTCTTCCCGCTTCTCGTAAGGACAATCCGCAACAAAGTGGCTCACATTGCCACAGTTGAAACAAGTTCTGACTCGTTGCTTGCCCTTGAAGCCACTTGAGTTGTTCTTGTTGAAGTTGGGTCTTGAGTTCTTCTTGCTCCAAAATTGCCTTGAAGCAAGAGCCATGTGCTCATGATAATCATACTTTGTGTCTTCGGGGTTGCTCTCCTCATCTTCCTCTTCTTCCTCTTCTTCCACAATAACCTTGGCCTTCAAGGCAAGGTTGGGCTTCTTTGCCCTTTAAGAACGGAGCACCGCATTGTCGGCGGTCTTGTCCAAGATGCTCATTGCAACGAACTCATCCAACACTTCACTTGAGGTCATGGAGTGGAAGTCCGGTCTTTGACGAATGACGGAGGACATGGCCTTGTTGTAGGGCATCATGGCCTTGAGGAACTTGCGCTTGATCCAATTGTCATCCGTGACCTTTCTCCCATGATCTCGGAGTGAGACCGCGAGTTTGGTCACTCTTTTAAAGAGCTCACGAGGTTCTTCATCTTATTTCATGGCAAACTCATCGGCTTCATCTTGCACCACTTCATAGTTGGAGCGTTAAATGCTAGCACTTCCTCGATAAAAAGACACAACGCATTGCCATGCGTCTTTGGCCATGGCATGGGGTCGAAGATGAGGGAGATCTTAGGGAAGGATTGCATCTAGGATGATGAAGAGAGCACTCTCATTGAATTGATTATCCACCACTTCTCTCGGGGTGAAGTTGCTTCGGTCATGAGGATAGAAACCTTCTTCAATGATTCTCCAAAGATTAGTATTCACATGATTTAAATGTCGCTTGAAGCGATACACCAAAGAATCAAAATCCTCATTTTTCACAATCTTAGGAGGAGGACCGGCATGATTTAAATAAGTAGAGGGAATCGGGCCTCCATAAGTTGGAGGTTCCACATGGGCAAAGATGCTGGTGCCATTTCTACCACTAGTAGAAGGACCCTTCTCACTATTAGCTTCCCTCTTGTCGGAGTTAGCATCCATCACCTTGTTAGTGGGATCACCCAATTTCAACGGCGAGGTAGGTAGTTTAAGCCCTTCTAAGAATTTATAAAACATGCTTTCTACCGTGGTTGTCATGGAGATTTTTAATGTGTCCAAGGCCACATTGAATTCCTCACATGACACCGCAGTCTCCCCATCACCCATAGACGAGATCGGATTCACACTGGAGTGTTCCTCCTCCCCATGGTCTACGGTGTCAACCATACTCTTCGGATGGCAAAGTCCTTAATAAAGAGATGAGGCTCTGATACCAATTGAAAGGATTGATATAGTTGACTAGAGGGGGGTGAATAGGCAACTAACAATTTTTAGCTTTTCTTTACCAAATTAAACTTTGCATCAAAGTAGGTTGTCTAGATATGCAACTAGGTGAACAACCTATATGATGCAACAACAACAAGCACACGAGCAAGCAAGGGAAACAACACAAGTAAGCTTGCAAAAGTAAAGGCGCGAGATAACCAAGAGTGGAGCCGGTGGAGACGAGGATGCGTTACCGAAGTTCCTTCCTTTTGAGGGGAAGTACGTCTCTGTTAGAGCGGTGTGGAGGCACAATGCTCCCCAAGAAGCCACTAGGGCCACCGTATTCTCCTCACGCCCTCACACAATGCGAGATGCCGTGATTCCACTATTGGTGCCCTTGAAGGCGGCGGCCGAACCTTTACAAACAAGGTTGGGGCAATCTCCACAACTTAATCGGAGGCTCCCAATGACACCATGAAGCTTCACCACAATGGACTATGGCTCCGAGGTGACCCAAACCATCTAGGGTGCTCAAACACCCAAGAGTAACAAGATCCGCTAGGGATAAGTGGGGGGAATCAAATTTCTCTTGGTGGAAGTGTAGATCAGGGCCTTCTCAACCAATCCCGAGCAAATCAACAAGTTCGATTGCCTAGGGAGAGAGATCGGGCGAAAATGGAGCTCGGAGCAACAATGGAGCTTGGAGATGGAAGATGTAGTCAACTAGAGGTAGGAGACACCCCTTTTATAGCTATGGGAAAGATCAAACCGTTATCCTTTTGTCTAGCCCGCAACATGCGGTACTACCGCTCTAGGAATGTGGTACTACCGCAAGGCCACGCGGTACTACCGTGGGGGTCCACGGTACTTCCGCGGCAACAACAGTGACTAGGACATGTCTGACTAAGAGCAGTACTTCTGCGAGCGTGGTACTACCGCTCCCCCTTGCGATACTACCGCAAGGCAGGAAAGTCCTAGCGTACAAAGGGCGCGGAATAAAAAAAATGCATCCATGCCTAATTCCGCTGGAAACGAAACAGTGCAAATATCCGACGTGGTACTACCGCTAGGGAGCGGTACTACCGTATGCCAGCTGAACCAGGCCGCGCGCGGTACTACCGCGCACGACGCGCGGTACTACCGTGGAGGCGCGGATGTAAAAAATTACATCCGCTCCTACTACCGCGACGCAGCGGTACTAGGCAGGAGGGCCACTGTACTACGACTCCAGGGGAGCAGTACTACCGTTGGCACCCGCGGTTCTACCGCGCGCGACGTGCGGTACTACCGTGGGGGCGCGGATGTAAAAAATTACATCCGCCCCTACTACCGCACCGGAGCGGCACTAGGCCTGGTAGCCATGGTACTAAGACTCCAGAGGAGCGGTACTACCGTGGGCTCCAGTGGTACTACCGCAGGTGCTTGCGTTACTACCGCGCCAGAGAGCAGTACTACCGCAAGTTCAGCAATAGCCGCCAGAAAAAGCACAAAGAAGATAACCGAGGGAAGCTCCAAGGTGCAAAGGAAAGGTGGAGACAAGGTTGGAAACATGTACGTGATGATTCCACCCGAACCTTTCATACGCGGACACCCTCTTAATAGTACGGCTCTCCTATGAATCAAATCCACCAAAAGAAACGTAGAACAACACCGTCTTCAATAGTCTTCGAGGGGCACCGAATCATCTCGTGCCTAGCGATGAAGCATCTGAGAAACTCAAGGCACACGATTAGTCTGCAAAAGCATTGTCATCAATCACCAAAACACCTTAGGGATAAATATGCCCTTACAGAGACCAACAGGCTTGTCTCACTATCTTGAACCTTATCTGCATTACTTTCTCTACCATTGCATAGTGGGGTGCTCTTCTCCAATATTCTGTTTGCATACTACAAGAGAAACAAGCAGACACATCACAGGTTTAGCTTGTAGTATACGAAACTCATTTTGGTAAACCAGTTCATTAGTAAGGTGGACAGGATAACAGCATGAAACAAACATATATCTATGTACTATGGTCACTGTATTGTCCATATCATTCTAGTTTATGTTCCCTAATCAAGATAGAGACACAGTTCAACTCATATATTTTTAAGACACGGCAGCATAGACAGAATATAAGTGTGAGAAACTACACAGCATTGGCAGCACTTGTAATGTGCATCACATGAGAACATAACTATTTATAGAACTTAAACTGAAATCAACATAGAGCAAGAAGTTAGAACAGCAATCCAGTTAAAGAAATAGGTTTAAAACATAACTATTGCGCCATTGGAGTTTCAATTGGATCCTTCAAATTCGAAAGTAGTTGGTATGAGTAAATATAGTGATGCAACAGTAAAGGAGTATGGACCATAGCTACGGAATTTGACCTGAGAATAGTTGCTCTTCTGCTTTAAACATGGAGTTTGGGTTAGCTGTGGTGGTCTTCGTGCTTTGGGCACTGCAGTAGCTTTACAAACTGCTCGTGTGGGGGTACTCTGTGGTGGACATGGTGCTTTGTCAACTATAAGTGCGTTACTATCCGCTGGGGTTGCGGTTAGATGGGTTGTAGCTGGTTCTCTGCCCAACGGTGTAAGTGTGCAATCTGGAAGAGTCTCGATTATGTGTGGTGGGGCTAGTTTGTGGCCAGTACAACCATGGTTCTATCTGCATCGACGGGTAGCACTGTCTTTTGTGAAGAACGGATTTTTGCTCCCTTAGATACTGCCATCACCCCCTCCAATTCAAATGGCTGATAAACAAGAAAAGAAATTGAACGTACAGATATTGTATGATAGACAGATGTGGTAATTCACATATATGTTGTCTAACCAAATAGGACAGCATGACACAATTTCACATATATGATGCCTAACTAAACAGGATAGCATGACACTATTTCAGATATATGATGGATAACTTAACATGATATAATGGCATAATTCAACATATGATGAGTACCTGAACAGGATGACATGACAAAACTATATGATGTCTTTCTAAAATAGGTTGGGATGAATAATTCACATACATGTTGTCTAAGTATACAGGATGGCATGATATAATTGACATAATTGATTCATATACTAAGCAGCTAGCACTCGCATGTATGATCTCTAAACTAAGCAGATAGAATTCAATATTGTGCATATGATGTCTAAACCAAGCAATGCAAGACACTATATGCATCATATGAGAAATATAAAAAAATTGCAACTTAGAGCATACACCTCAGGTGGGATATAGGACTGGTCATCTGTCTCTGAATCCTCCTCTGAGGAGATCCTTGTAACCATCGAGATATATGCTTCAACAGGTACCATTGCCTGCTCTGAAGACCTTGTTTTCACTCCAGATTTTTCCATAACCGGCTCAAATGGCTGATACACATGAAGAGTAGTTCAATACACATAGATTGTCGACAAATGGAATATGTAATGAAAAAAAATGGCATGAGATAGTTCACATATATGATGCCTGGCTCCATGACGGTGCATAATTCACATATATGATAACTGGCTGAAAAACATGGCATTGCATAATTCACATATCTGATATAGAAAGCAAACAGGAGGCATTCACACAAAGCATGTCTAATCTAAGCAGATGGCATGGCAATGCGAGACACCATATGCCTGATATGAGCAATATAACCCAGCCAAGTTAGAGCATGCACCTCGGGGGGGGGGGGAATACGACTGGTCATCTCTCTCTGAATCCTCCTCCGAAGAGCTATCTGTAACCAGCAAGAAATCTGCATCGACGGGTAGCACTGACTGCTCAGAAGACCTTGTTTTCACTCTAGATTTTCCCATGACCGACTCAAATGGCTGATGCACAGGAAGAGTAGATGAATGTATAAACATTGTTGACAATGGAATACATTATGGAAAAAATATGGCATGATACAATTCACATATATGATGACTGGCTAAACAGGATGGCATTGCATGATTCACGTATATGATGCCTGGCTAAAGAAGCTGTCATTGCATAATTCCCATATACTCCCTCCATTCCTAAATATTTGTCTTTTTAGAGATTTCAAGTGGACTACCAAATACAGATGTATATAGACATATTTTAGAGTGTAGATTCACTCATTTTGCTCCGTATGTAGTCACGTGTTGAAATATCTAAAAGGACAAATATTTAGGAACAGTGGGAGTATGATATAGAAACCCAACAGGTAGCATTCACACAAAGCAAATCTAAACTAAGTTGATGACATGTAAGATCTATAATGTAAGCAATGTGAGGATCCATATGCATGATATCACCAACATCACCATGCCAGGTTAGAGCAAACACCTCAGGGGGTAAATAGGGGTGGTCGGCTCCCTCTGAATCCCCCTCTGAATAGTTATCTTCCTCTGGAATACAATCTGGAATGGCGAGAGGGGGCCCCACTTCTCCCACCATGGAGCGGCGTCTACATGACATTATATTCCCACGCAACGGTCTTCTCTTTTTCTCTACATGTATTGTACGATTGTGTACAATAACTGACATGCATAATAAAAAAACATAGTTAGATTATGTAAGGCCTAAGCGGTGCATGCAGAAATCAAGACTGATGGTAGCAAACGAGTGGATAGATCCAAAACTAATGATAGCAGGTAGATTATAGCTTCAGTTTAAAAAGATAGACGATGGATCATCTACTGTTTGTTGCCCACCCAACATGAACCACATACCCCCAGATGAACTAGATAGTAGACAAATACTATTCGTTGTTGCCTTGATATGTGCCCCCACATGCATTTTAAAACTCAATTTTAAACATTAGTTTGGACCTGACTCGGAGTCTAAGAGGTGAACAGGATGATAAAGTAGCAGGTAATAATAACCGATGTATAATGTAAGCAAACACATCAGGTCGGCTCCTTCTGAATCTCCATCTGAACAGTTATCTTCCTCTAAAATACAATCTGGAAATGCAGGAGGGGGGCACTTCGCCCACCATGGAGCAGCGTCTACATGACATTATATTCGCACGCAACAGTCTTCTCTTTTTCTCTACATGTTCAGTACGATTGTGTACAATATCTGACATGCATAATAAAAAAATAGTTAGATTTTGTAGGGCCTAAGGGGTGCATGCAAAAAATCAAGACTGATGGTAGCAAACGAGTGGATGGATCCAAAACTAATGATAGCAGGTAGATTATAGCTTCAGTTTAAAAAGATAGACAATGGATCATCTATTATTTGTTGCCCACCCAACATGAACCACATAGAAGACCCCAGATGAACCAGATAGTAGACAGATACTATTCGTTGTTGGCTCGATATGAGACCCATGGGCAATTCAAAACTCAAGATTGAACGATAAAGTAGCAGGTAATAATAACCGATGTATAACGTAAGCAAACATGGAAGACTGCGACCTCTCTTCCGGAACTGTGTAGTCCTCAGGTTCATTTGCTCAGTCGGTGATGGTAATGCAGTTGGCGTGGCTGCCAACAATGGGGAAGATGATCTGAGGCGGCGAAAGAAAGTCTACAGGGGGGATCTCTGCAGCAGTGAACGCTTCTGTCGATGGTGCACCTCAGGTGGGGTGGATGACGGCACGGCAGGAGAAGGACATAACACATAGAGTTTTCTTTGACGCCTATCTGAAATTGAAGTAAATCTGTAAGGGCTCCTTAGAATTGGAGGATTCTATAAACGCAGGGACATGAAAAATACAAGAATAGGATAGGAATGCACGTGCAAAACAGAGCATTTGGAAATATAGGATTTCAGTCAACCTGGGTGTTTGGCTCACATGAATTGGAAGAACAGAGGAATGGAGAACCAAAGTGATGCGACGAGTGTACAACCTCTTTGGCATGGCCTTGTGGACCTTAGCATCATTGGGTTGGACGTGGAGGATGGTGATGATGCTGGTGTGACTGTCGAAAGCGGGGAAGAAGATCTGAGGCCTCTGGAAACCGCGCTGAGGGTACTGCTCCGCTGTGATGGACGGTTCCGTCGTTGGAGCAGCTCCGCTAAGGTGTACGGAGATGAGGCTGAAGCATGACAAGACAGACAACATTAATCTAAAGTGGGACCCTAATATCATCTGCAATAGATCCTGTAAAATACATCACCAAAAAGTGCTAGATGTAAAATGCATCAGCCGTGCCACGGCCGCTCCGAGAGATGATGTAAGTACTATTCACTCTGAACTTAACTGAAGAAAATGAACTTCACAGTTGAAACTGAATTTTACTGCCGAAACTGATTGAACTAGTAACAGAGCATTGCAATAGAGTTTAGGGCGTTCGAGCACTAGTAGCCGAGAAGCAGTGATCTAAATCAGCAGAGGCTCGAGCAGGCAACGCACTAGCAGAGAGCAAGTCATGTAGTAGCATCGCGAGCGAGTGCTAAAGCAGCAACTCTTGTGGCTGTCAGAGGTCGTGCAGTAGCAGCAGCAGCGCAAGCGAGAGCAAGAGCAGAGCAGCAGCACGAACGAAAGCAGGAGCAGTGCAGCAGCGCGACCGACAGCAAGAATAGAGCCGCAGCACGAGCGAGATCCGGAGCAGCTGCAGCTAGTGCCGTTGTGGAAGTCACCACCGAGGAAGCAATGACATGGGGGAGACACGCCGTGGATGATGTGGTCGGCGACGGCGCCGTCGATGGATACCCACCATGTATGCTCGGTATCGAGCACCGGCAGCCCCGTGAGATCGAATAAAAGATAAAATGCAGCGGTGAGTGCAGAACCTCCTTGGTGGCGCCGAGTTGGCCTCGGCTTCATCGAAGGAATTGGTGAGGGTGCTGCGGTTTCGGTGGCGCCGGTCAAGACAGCGCTCTAGGGATTGAGGTGGCGCGATAGACGAGGCGAACGTCGGGGCAGCTCCTTGGAGGTGGAGGACGGGGCGGCTGATCCAGCGGGACAACAAGATCGACAACGGATCCTCATCCAGTGCGGTGGATGAGGGATGGCGAGCTGTTGCGGTGGACGATGTAGTCGGGGAAGAGTCTCTGGCTGGGCGGCGGTCGGGAGGCCGACGGAGGAGCGTGGGGTTTCGCGGGTTTTGGCGGCCTCGGTGTATGAATGGGGGAGGGGGTGAAGGGGGAGGGGGAGCCAAGCTTAGGGACGCGCTTGTCCGAAATGTAGGGTAAGTTACCAGCGTACCCCCACCGGTTTTGACACCGCGACGTGGAGCTTAATTTCCGCCTGAGGGGTAGAAGGGGGATTTCACGTGTCTGGGCTGCGGGAGCAATTTCGGATGAGGAGGGAGTTCTCGCACGCGTCCAAATTTCGGGATAACACGGCGCGGCGCGGGTTGAAGAAGCGGGAGTTTCAAAGCAGGTGAGACGAAAGATACTCGAGCTTGAAAATTTCGGGATAACAAGGTGTGGATTCCTTGTTCGGCAGAACAAACTTAACGTGTAAAAAAAACAATTCATACAAGACACAAGAGAGTCATGTCCCCTTTTACTATATTGCTATCGATGCCATTGAAAAAACTACAAGAAAAATGTAAAAAAAATCGGGAGAACAAGATTACCCTGCACAGTACCAAATCGATTCGCACTTCCCTCAAAAACAACAAAAAACAAATCAATTCCCAGCAAAGAAAGAGTAATGTCCCTTTTTATATGATTACAGATACCATGATCTCGAATTTCAATTTTTGAATCCACGTTATGTTGAATTCGAATATATCATTAGGTGACCTTGCGGTTTCTAATTGATGTAGTCGTACATTTTGATCTTCTATCATATATGAACATTTTACTCCACCATGTGAACATATATATTGTCATCTACCATATGGACTAAATTTGAATCAATTTTCCTTATTTGAATATGATTGTTGTCAAGTTACACAATAATTTAAATATTATCTTGATAACAAAAAACATGCATATAGCAGTAATCATATTTCACTATGAACTACATGTACCATATGCTCTCCAATTCAAATATCTGTATCCATTTTATGTTGAATTCAATCGTAGTACATTATTGGTCTAGGTAGCGAGATGTTCGGGATAATCTAAACCCTGTTTTCATATGTATAATTTGTGGCCGAATTGGGACAAGTTTTGGTATAAGCTTCTTGCAAAACCGGAGATTCTCTCAACAAGCCTCGTGGTTCCGAGAGGGAACGTGTCACCTTTGTGTGCAAAACGATATACGTTGCGCGCTGTTAAATTTTGGAATTATTTCGGGTTCGTTTGGCCTTTTGTACATTAATTGAGTTTCTGGACTTTTAAAGTGCATAATCTAAATATGAACTGCATGCACATGCTCCGGTGCACCAAAGTTGGTTGAAAAATCACATGTGTGTCCTTGGTTGAATTTCTAGGTCCCATGGAAGAAATGAGAATGAAATTCAAACATCTGGGCGTCGTGACTCGGCCGAGAACATCGAGAAACTTAGATTTTAAATTCATGTAAATCCAAAACTCGTCTGGAAATCAAGAAACTTGGCATGGTGTCATGTCATGGCACTAACATGTTGTGGTAAAAAAATTGGGCCGATTTGGAAGCTCGTGGTTCTAAGAGGGAACGTGCCACCTTTGAGTGTGAAACGATAT
>NC_041387.1:60248141-60288058 GCF_002162155.2 Triticum dicoccoides | reverse complement strand
GGTTCGTTTGTCATTTTTTATACATTAATTGAGTTTCTGGTCATTTAATGTGCATAAGTCAAATTTGAACTACAAGCACATGCTCTCGTGCACCAAAGTTGGTTGAAAAATCACATTTGTGTCCTCGGGTGAATTTCTAGGTCCCATGCAAGAAATGAGAATAAAATTCAAACATCTGGGCATCGTGGCTCGGCCGAGAACATTGAGAAACTTGGTTTTTAAATTCTTGTAAATCCAAAACACATCTGAAAATCATGAAACTTGGCATGGGTGTCATGTCATGGTACTACCATGCGATGGTAAAAGAATTGGCCGAATAGGAACAGATTTTGGTATAAGCTTCTTGCAAACTGAAGCTTCTCTCAAGAAGGATCGTGGTTCTGAGAGGGAACGTGCCACCTTTGAGTGCGAAACAATATACGTTGTCCCCCTTGAGTTTATTTACAAAGGCAACATAGAACTACAAGAGTGCCCTGTTAAATTTTGGAAATCATTCTAGCTTCGTTTGGCCTTTTTACACATTAATTGAGTTTTTGGTCATTTAATGTGCATAATTCAAATTTGAACTACAAGCACATGCTCCCGTGCACCAAATTTGGTTGAAAATCACATTTGTGTCCTCGGGTGAATTTCTAGGTCCCATGCAAAAAAAGAGAATAAAATTCAAACATCTGGGCATCGTGGCTCGGTCGAGAACATTGAGAAACTTGGTTTTAAAATCATGATACTTGGCATGGTGTCATGTCATGGTAGTACCATGCGGTGGTAAAAAAAATTGGCCGAATAGGAACAAATTTGGGTATAAGCTTCTTGCAAATCGGATCTTCTCTCAAGAAGGCTCGTGGTTCTGAGAGGGAACGTGTCACCTTTGTGTGCATAATTCAAATTTGAAATACAAGCACATGTTCCAGTGCGCCAGAGTTGGTTGAAAAATCACATGTGTGTCCTCGGGTAAATTTCTAGATTCCATGCAAGAAATGGGAATGAAATTCAAAATTCTGGGCGTCGTGGCTGGGCTGGAAACATTGAGAAACTTAGTTTTTTAATTCTTGTAAATCCAACACATGCATGAAAATAATGAAACTTGGCTTGGTGCCATGTCCGATTTGCGAAGGCGCACACATTAACAATCAACAAAGTCATTTTGGAACAAGTGCTGTCAAATTACAATCGGAAACACAAGTATTATTGAAACCGTGGGCATTCTATTTACTACCATTTACGTGCCGCCATGCGTCCCCATTTTTTATTAGCTAGGAGGCGCCATGCAGGGTAGCTATTTGAGTATGAGAGGCATGCGATCAGACCCCTACGCGTGCTTATCGGGAGGAGAGCCCTTTGACCTTCATCTACTGTCTACCTCTCTCCCAAGGTCTCCATTAATGGCGCCCGAGCCTCTGTTTAATGGCGTGGCTATGTCTCACTCGATTGAGATTTAAGAGAGAAAAAAGAAAATCTGAAAGCACGAATCTTGATGTAAGATCCGGCGGACCTATATAGCATCTACTGTGACTTATAGCAAGACTGATGAATATATAAGGACGATTAATTGTCTTACATAATTATAAAGATAATTAAAAAATCCACATGCGGCTACGCCCGAAATACACAAGGGCAAAAGAATAAGGAAGACAAGGATCTGGCTCGCTGATCTCTACTTTCTTAATGTGTTGCTGCAGGCCGCGGGAACTAATCTCCGCGGCAAGCGGCGATGAGCTCTTTCGTGTCCTCAAGACGCAACTTGAGAACATCCACGGATTCCTCCACCAGCCTTTGGCGCTCGATGCGGAGCATGTCTTTCTCGTCCATAAGTTTCTTGACAATGACACCGGTCCTATTCAACAAGGCACTGGTCTCCTCCTGCTGGTCTGCACTTCGGATGATCTTCGCCCTCAGTAGGTCACGCTCGCCCGGAGCCTCTCATTGCCCTCCCTTAGTTGTCGGACCTAAGTTGTCGGATGACGCCGGTAGCCTGTTCAAACGAGGCATTCATGTCGTCCTGCAACCTCGCCCAGCCGGAGATCTGATCCATCTGGCTATGGACGATCGCATGCATGCGCCTGTAACAGTCGTCGCCTGCACGCGAGAAATTTTCCCAGGCCGCCGCGGCGCGGCGGGACATGTCTGCTGCATTCGCGGTGCGGCGGGACATCTCTCTGCTGCTTCCGTGGCGTGGCCGGACCAGTTTGCTGCATCGACGGTGCGGCGGGACCTCCGTGCTGCTTCAGTAGCACGGCGGGACCTCTGTGCTGCTACTTCCGCGCGGCGGGACATGTCGGCTGCTTTCGCAGCGAGGCGGGACATCTCTCGTGTTTCCGCATCCATACTCGCCTGTCCCTGGTGGCAATCTCTCGACCCAGAACTCACGCTGGCCATGGCAGACGCAAGGGAAGGATGCTGAATGACTTGTTTGTTTTTGTGGATGAGGAGTTGAGGAGGAATGTGCAGTCATCCTGGCATACTAGTATTTATAACCGAGTACTAATACGCTCCTAAGTGGGAAACCGTTTAGGTTGTGATCGGTGTGAAAAGGTTTGCAATTCAATATAGCGTGGAGTAATTTTTGGAATGTGACAAGACGCAAGCTCAAAAAATTTTGACGGTTCTAGTTTCGAAGTGCGGCACTATTCCTGGATGGCGTTACGTGGGCACGTGTTCTAATTAGTCGTGGTGTACTTTTTCTACTGTGTACGTGCAATAACTGGCATCGTCGTATACAAATCTTATGGTTAATGGGGCGTTCGACAGGAATAGCTGCGTGACGAGCTATAGGCTAGTCTTTTTTTAGACGCATTAAACCTATCTCTCGGGACTTCTCGCACGCACCATCGTGCCACCCACAAAAACTTGCACTCTGAGTTTAGTACGTTATACAGGAAGAGAAGAGGTGCACGCATGCACTCATCCTCTCACACACGCATCTATTTTTTCTCGAAAAGGAGGATGATGACCCCCGACTTCTGCATCTGGGAGTCACACACGCATCTGTAGCTACGAATTGTAGTGTTCTCAACCATCCGACTATCTCTATCATGGATGTACCTATATACTAAAACATGTCTAGATATATCTATATTTTGACAAATGGAAGGCATGTATTGTGGAACGGAGGGAGTGCTTGTCATCAAAATGGATAAAAAGGGATGTATCTAAAACTAAAATACGTCTACATACATCTCCTTTTATCTAGTACTCCATCCGTCCCATAATGTAAGACATTTTTTGACACTACACTAGTGTCAAAAAATGTATTAATTATGGGACGGAGGGAGTACTTCTTACCCAAAGGAACTTTATATCCAACAGACACAAAACATCTGTTCGACTGTTGGAAATTACTGATCTAATGTCAAAGTAATTGTTGCATCGCCACCAAAACCCACCATTTCTTAAGCTAAAGTAGACCGAGGTAATCCCTATATTAGCATATTACTAAGATAAACAGAAGGCACTGTAGAAACATTTAGGACGTAAGCTTGTCAATCTGAATGTGGAGGGACACCAGCTTAGCCCCGGCCAGCAGCTTGGGCGGAACTGTGAAGAAGGTCAGCTCCTGCACGTCGACGTCGCCGGGATCCTTGCTGCTTGTCACCTCCATTTCCAACTTGACGGCATCGGTCGTGCCTTTGGGCTCCCCCGGCGGGCCGTTCGCCCACAGCTTGGCCATGTAGTGCGGCAGTGGGGACGCCCCCACTCTGATGTAGACCACGGACACGGTGATAGGCGCGCAGATGTCGAGCACGCTGCCGACCAAGAAAAACATGCGGCCGTCCTCCTCCGCGAACAGCAAGAGCCGTGGCTCCAACGGTGGCACTTGGAGCTGGAGCACCTTGTCGTACTGGATCATGTGCATGGGCATGGGATGCGCGTTGCTGATGCGGTGGTAGAGCGCTGGTGGCGGGCCTTCGTAGCCGCAGACGGGCACGGGGCATTTGTAGGGTGCGAGTGGACACACGCTCTGGTGATCGGCGAGCTTGTGGTAAATGACGTAGAGCCCACAGCCTTCGTGCGGGCACACCACCCTCAGCGACGAAATGACAGCTTCCACCGCCGTGCTCCGCACGTCGAAGCCACCACCGCGCTCGCACTTCTGGCACTGCCGCTGGTTCCCGGGGCACTTGACGCGGCAGTCCGCGCAGGCCAGGTGCCCTCCCTTGCACTGCAGAAATCAATCGAACAACACATCATTCAAGAAACCTGCACCTTGCTCAATCAACCGAACGGACCAGGTGTATTCGAACCTCATACACTGGAGGCGTCAAGGGACGGAGGCACAAGGTGCAGTGGAGCGCGGTGAGGTCCATGGAGACCTTAGTGAGCTGCCTCGTCGGTTCCTGTTCCGTCTGCATGATCTCGCCCTCCTCGTGCACAACCATCTCTCGCTTGGGTAGGGGCATTACAAAGCTTTACCATCACATATTTTATACTATGTGCATAACTGTCCTACCCCATACCAAGGAAGGCAGTAGTTTGTGTTTTCTAGACAAATTTGCCCCTGCGCATGAGTAAGCTGCATAAATATCGACAGTAAATGTGCATGCAATGGTTGGCTGGTCCTCCTTCCTTTTCACTTGAGTTGGCTTCCCCAGGCGGTCAAGCCGCATCCGGCGCTGCATGCGTTTGCCTGTAGCCATTTTCTACTTTGGAAACAGGCGCGATTAATGGGGGCAGAACTAATCAAGCGGGGGCACAGATGGAAACCAACGCAGACGCGCAGACTAATCTAAGAAAAACAAGAAAAAGTTATACGCAAAGTAAAAGGAATCGAAGGGAGTACTACTTCAAGGTGCATTAAGTCAACACATGCAAGTATCAAAAGGAGAGTCACGGCATGCATGCATGCGTTGTAATTAATGCATCGGTAACCGCAAATTATTGAAATATATCAAGTGCAGTGCTTTGATGTGTCGCGTCAACTCGTACATCAAAGAGAAGTTTGATTATCCTCTCCCTCGCGGACTTAACTGCACCTGCCTTTGGCTGTATAACAGGTTGGCCACCCACCTGTCGGGCCCACATGTCATACACGCAAAGGCAGGAGCGTCCCTCCCTCGCCCATGAGCATGGTGGATGGCAAGACTAGGAGAAGCTTTCGCTACATGCTCTCCCTCCCGCACGCGGTGGACATGCAGCAGTTCTATCGGTGTCAGATGGCCAGAAGCGTACTGTAGTACTCCTCCAGTGCAGTAGTACTCCATCATTGTTTGACTTCCCGAAGAGGCGAAGAGCCAAGCGCAGCCCGGGCGCTCGTGTGGCAGTTTCATGTGTAGAGTAGTCTAGGATAGCGTGTACCGTGCTTGTAAGCTTAAAATCGTTCGGGTCGGCTCCATGCTATGTGGCCGTCTTGAAGTTTTTTTAAAAGAATTAAAATAGTATTCTGGCCCTACCTGTCACCCTAGTGATTGTAGTTTGCACGCTCATCTGGTCAAGACAGGAATATATATTTTAATTTGTTTTCTTTGGAAAGGGGGGACTCCCCGGCCTCTGCATCAAAATGATGCATACGGCCACATATATTTTAATTTGTGGTGGGTAAATGTTAGAGGTTGCAACAAATATATTGTACACTGCGGGTCTTTCATCCAAGTTTAGAGGCAAGCATGTGGGGCCAGTGCTATGATGTGTCGCATCAACTCATACAACGAGGAGAAGCTTGATTTTACTACACGCCTTCTCCCTCGCCCATGCGTGCGGTTGCTCGCAAACAAGGACAAGCTTTTGCTTAGTAGTATACTTCTACAACAAGCTATCCGTCCCGCTCGTGGTAGACGGACATGCAGCAGTGGATTCGACACTATAGAAGCAGTAGTAGTAACATCATTGTTCGTCTTCTCGAAGAGGCGAAGAGCCAAGCGCAAACCGAACGTTGCATGAGACAAAATTGCTATGTGAGCCCACTATTGTACTACAACTACTTGCTAGTATAGCCCTGTAAACCAGAAAGGAGTATTTGCCCTTCTAGAGATTTCAACAAGTGACTAGACTACACCGAGACGGAGTACATATGGAGCAAAATGAGTGAATACGCACCGTAAATACGTACTAGTTCTATCGTTTTCCTCTCCGAGGTTCACAATATTGAGTATACTGACTAGTCTCTTTTTGACACGCATTTATGTTTTTTTTGACACAGTACAGACGCAAGCGCGCATACACTCGCCCCTATGAACGCACACACACACACGGCACTATCATCTTGAAATTTAAGAAGTCACCATAGGCACCTCGTTGTTGACGGGTCCATAGGTGCTTGAATGCCAAGGAGGGAGAGGGTAGCGGTTCTTGAGACATTGAACGGTCAATGATGCATCCTCAGTTACATGCAGAGGGAATTAATTGGAGAACCAGAATAGAGCCAGCACGATGTGAATGCAACAGAGTTTGGACTCTCATATAATAAAGGCGCCCCACCACTCCAATCCATCTACTCCCAAGTCTCTGCGCAACACTGCTCACTCCAATCCAAGACCAAGTGACCAGAAGCCACAAGCACCTATGGAGGCGATGGACGCGAGTGGCAGTCGGCTGTGCCAAATCATGCCCCCGCACCGTGCAGTGTTTCCAGACGATGCTCGCGACCGCAGGCATCGCAGCCCTCGCCGACGCCGGCTTCGCCTCTCGCATGGACGACATGATGGTCAACTCCATCCGCAAGTTCACCGCCGTCAAGAAGCGTGTGGACGACCTTGCCGTACTGCTCCAGCCCGTGCGCCCAGGCTCCTCATTGCCTGCCACCCTCATCGGCATCCATGGTGATGAACTCTTTCAAGCCCTGGTGGCCCTGCAGGTGCCGGAGGTCACGACAAAGAATGTGCACCTCGAGGCCGCACTCGCCGCGCAGCGCCTCGCCATGCAAGAAATCGTCGACCTGCACATCCACGTCTACGAGGAAATCGTCTACATAGGCCACTACAAGGCAAGCAAGGACAGAAAGACGTTGGACTTATTCTAGTGGCTGGAATCTTTGGACGCCATTGTTCAGAAGCACGTCGACCTGGCCATGAAAGCCACTGCTACTTAGGCGTCGTTCGGTGGGCCGGCGCCCTGAGTCGAGGAGGTGGACGTCGTCGATGGATGCATCTCTTCTTCTTGCCTCGTGTAACCAGCACTGCATCGCCTCGTGGCCTTAATGTTTTATTAGTATAGTACTCCCTCCGTTCCCAAATATAAGTCTTTCTAAAGATTCCAGCAAGTGTTTACTACATACGGAGCAAAATGAGTGAATCTACACTCTAAACTATGTCTACATACATCTGTATGTTGTATTCCATTTGAAATAGTATCTAAAAAGGCTTATATTTATGAACGGAGGGAGTATATGGCATTTTTATTCCAGTCGTAACGTTTTCACTGTGAGGTGGGGCCGCAGTTGAGCAAACCCACCCCGCCCACCGGGCGTCGGCCGAGTTTAGAATTAGAAGAGAGAAACGGGAGGAGAGCTAGCTATAGCATGGACGCTGTTGTCAGACGGGACTCGTGTTTATAGAATAGGAGTACTGAGCACTCGTGTCTCTTTCTTTTTTTGAGGGAAAAATTAGTCGTATGTCTAGTACCACTAGTTGGGTGCGTGCGACCTATAGCTGTCATCACTTTAGGTCTCCTTTTCGAGTCGCGGCTACGCTTCACAGTACATATTTTTTTCACGCATTTATCCTCCTATATGTACTCCTAGGCTATTTCCACGTGCTCCCATTCACCGACATGTGGGACATAGAGCATCTGGGTCGTAGTGCATGCACGACTCGGAGCATATGTCGGGGTACTTTACATTTCAGACCTCACGAATTACATGCAAACCCCCCGCAGAAGAATAAATAAATGAATGAATTACTACATGAAACCGGATTATTTTCGTGGAAACCGGAGCACGTTCATTAAATTTTGGACATAACACGTTTATAAACAAAAAAATGACCGGACCTAAACCAGTCTAAGGGCCTCTTTGATTTTTCCCGCAAAAAAAGGGCCTCTTTGATTCGCAGGATACTGAAAACACAGGAATGGGGAAAGTATGATGGCGATGAACCGAGACGAGGAGAACTCTAACTCAGTTAGAGGTTAGAGTTAGATTCTAACCCTGAACTAACTCTAAACCAAAGAGGTGTATGGATGGCAGGGTTAGATTGACAATAAATGCTCTATCTCAATCATTTGACTACTTTGGACCCTATTTCCTGCTGGATTTGTGGTCGGCTCTTCTGTGGCCTCCTCCCGCTCACAATTGACATAAACGAACCATCTATACAAATAAAGCATGCAAAACATGATAATTTTTACTTTGTCCATACAAATGAGATATCCCACTTAAACATACAAGTCGTCAATCAAGCTTCACAAAATAAAAAACACTTTGGGTCTGTTTGGTTCATGACTAACTTTGCCACAACTAAGCTTAGCAAAGTGTGGCTGCCACAAAAAGTGTGGCTAACAAAATGGCCACAACAAGTGTGGCAAGATTTGGCAAGAAGTTGAGTCTATGACATGTGGACCATGTAACTAGAAAAGTATGGCAAGCCACAAGTGTGACAATGAACCAAACACATGCCTAAGATATTGTGGCATGCCTAAGCTTAGGTGTGGCAACCTTAGGCTGCAAACCAAAGAGTCCCTTCATGAAACAAAGAATGAGCTAACTCATCATGGAAGTCATTCACGATAGGGAGGGAGCCCGGAGCCCCTCACGCACCGAGGGAGGAGCTCGCCATCGTCGCTCTAGAGGAAGGCTCTGTAGAGCCCAAGCCCCGGGAACCCCTCCGACGCTGGCCCTTGCGAGTTGAGGTCGACACCGGCATGGGTAGCAGGGCCGCTTGCCGCCGACTGGGAACTTAATCTTTGGGCCTCTAGAAATAATGCAAGCTTGTAACTAAAATACCTAGAAAGGTGAACTGAATCTTTGGGCCTCTAGAAATAATGCAAGCCTGAAACTGAAATACCTAGAAAGGTGAACTGAATCTTTGGGCCTCTAGAAATAATGCAAGCCTGAAAGTGAAATACCTAGAAAGGTGAACTGAATCTTTGGGCCTCTAGAAATAATGCAAGCCTGAAACTGAAATACCTAGAAAGGTGAACTGAATCTTTGGGCCTCTAGAAATAATGCAAGCCTAAAATTGAAATACCTAGAAAGGTGAACTGAATCTTTGGGCCTCTAGAAATAATGCAAGCCTGAAATTGAAATACCTAGAAAGGTAACCTGAATCTTTGGGCCTCTAGAAAGATTTATTACCTCCTCAAGCAGCATCAAACAATTCCATGCGTGCACCACAAATCTATACCAAGTTTGATCAGGATCTACTTTTCCAAATCAGAATTAGCGCTAGAGCAAGCAAGATAAATGATATGGCCGTGAGACAGAGAAGGAACGAACAAACTCACCCCTCTCGCGACCTCCCTAGTAGATGCATCGACGCCGCGCATGACAGAGGGAGAAAAACGAGTGGTGAAGGGGGAGCGGGGCGACCTTCGAAGGCCGGAGGGAGAGGGCGGCCGGAGTAGGGCGGCGGAGGCCGGAAGGAGAGGGCGGTCGGAGGAGAGAGAGGGTGAGTGGCGCTTGGGCGGGCGGCCCTATGGGGAACAGAGAGAAGTCATGCAAGAGGGGGGGAGCGATCTGGTGCCGGCAGGGGAGATTTTTTTAGTTCTCTTTTAGTGGGCCCGAGGATAACTAACCCAATTAGAACCTCTCCACCAGGCTAGTTTTTTTAGCTGGGTTAGAGCAAACTAGCTCAAACTAACCCCTCTTGTTTCGATAATTTGAGGTTATTTCAACCCAAACTAGCTCTAAGTCAGGGATCCAAACAAAGAGGAGTGTTACTCTACATGCTACAGTGTGGACCGTAGCACATTGTTTTTTATGGCCATATCACCACATTGTTTTCTACTGCTGGTTCACTGGGCTACCGTGGTTCGCACTGCTGGTTCACTGGGCTGCCGTGGTTCGCACTCCTCCCACCTGAGTAGTACATAGTATAGTACTAGTATATACCGCATCATTCTTTGCTCCTTCTTACTACTCAAACATGTGGGAGAGCCAGCATACGGGTCGACATGTCATGCACCAGATTAGAGCGCGGAACAGAAGGGGGGCATCACCCCGGTCGGAGCGCCAGTAATTCATGACTATAGTGAGTGGTCATATCACAAGTCTTTCCAGCAATAACGCATCATCAAATCACATAGCCCCACTCGCTCACCCTCCTCGCCTCTCTGTCAAACCGCCTACCCGAAAATTGTCGCGCGTACTGCCCGGGAAAAGCCCAGCCCTCAACTTTTAACTACGCGAAAATAGTTCGAGCTTTTTCGATCTATATAAATATAGTACTTACTGTATATTTATTCACCCGTGGGGTTGTTCAATGAATGGAGGGGCGGGGAGAACAAGTGAACAATATTGTAGTACTACTAGTAGTAAGTAGGAGTCGTACAGTAGTCACATTAAATAGAGAGTTTCTTTTCTTTAAAGCCACGTACACAAATTGAAACGCTTGTTGTGGAGAGAAAAAAGATAATCACTCTACTATATATGGACGCAGGGGCCTGAGTGCTTGCTTTACTAGGGTTGCTCTCTTCATTCTCTCATCCTCTCCAGATATAAACAAGACAGCGGTAGCGACATTTTCTCTCTGCTCACCGCTGGTCACAGATCCGACCGGATCCCTTTGGCCGATGTGTGTAGAGGACTAAAAGGTGCATCATTCACGCGGTCATCGCTGCCGAGGGAGGAAACCCACAGCTACCGGAGGGGCCCGATCCTCTGCCCGTGCCGTTCTCTCCGACACAGAGCCGGCTCGGGAGGTCCTCCGACCCTTCTTCCTCCCTGTCGTATTGTCCGCAGATCCGACCTGCCGCCGCCGATATCCCGGCGACCCTCAGGTATAAGTTCTTTGAAACCGGCCTTGCTCTACTGCCCCAGCTCCCCACGTGTCTGCATGTGCATCTTTTTCTACTCCCATCAGCTCTTCCAAAGCCACCAAAATTTTTAGTATTATTAGAGGTAAAGCTACATCATGCATTCGAATCTAGGGCTTTGTTCAAACAACAAAGAAAGGGGGAAAGTTGTAGCATGAATCTAGGACTTGATTCCAAGAGGAAATAAAATGGTGAAAGTAGTAGAGACCGGATACCCAACTAGTCTCTTGGTTGAAAACGGAAATAATGGGAAAACGCAGTACAAACTGGATAAGGAACAGATCTATTATTGGTTGAAAAAACGATATAAAGTGGCGGCTGGTGGACAAGTCAACAGAGTATGTACGAGATTAGATTTGCTGCCATCACATAGTAAAAGGTCTTCAGGATTAGATTTGCTGCCCTCACATAGTAAAAGGTCTCAGGATTAGATTTGCTGCCCTCACATAGTAAAAGGTCTCAGGATTAGATTTGCTGCCCTCACATAGTAAAAGGTCTCCAGGATTAGATTTGTTGCCCTCACATAGTAAAAGGTCTCCAGGATTAATTTGCTGCCCTAACATAGTAAAAAGTCTCCAGGATTAGATTTGCTGCCCTCACATAGTACAAGGTCTCCAGGATTAGATTTGCTGCCCTCACATAGCATGAACAAACTCGGCATCACCACTTTATGCATCCTTGTAGGTACATTGTGCTGATGCATCCACTGTCGCATGTCCTTATACCAACCTTTTGCTGTTGTTAATGTAAGGGCACATGTAAAATGAAGCGATCACACCGTCACCTTAGGGACATGTCTAACCAGTGTTATTGTTAATCTAATGCCTCCAGTGAAAAGATGCAATTAAACTGTGTTACAAATGGCACTCCTGCTGTTTTCCCCAGTATGATAAGTAAATTGCTCCTTTACGCTGCTGAGTGTCCTGGTGTCCCCACGGTCCCATGCCCTTAAACCAACTCTTTAGCTGATGTTGATTTACTGTGCCTGGTGAACAAGCAATGCTACCATTAAAGTAATCCCATATTTGAGGAATCCCATTGTTGATCGTAATGCTTCTGGTAACATGAAGCATTGCTGACGTTTTAAAATTTCTACTATCCTTGCGTGATTGCCATGAACATAATTAAGATGCTTCTTTTCATTTTGTATATGTTTCGTATATTCTTATTGACCAGCAAGTGTCTACTTTCTATCTTTTTGTGAAGATAGGGATATCCATTTCACCTTCTTGCTATTGTGACCTTTTGGTGAACTGCACAAACACTTTTTTTGGAATGAGTGTCTTGTGCAGTTCAACTAAAATGTCATGTGGGCAACATCTCTCATTTTTGGTGGAACTGCACAAAATGGTGATTGGAGTTTCCAAAATCTCCGTCAAGTTTTGCCGGTAATCTCGTGCAACATTTTATTAGCCTTTGCAAGATGGAGCCGTCACTGTCACCACAATGGCACTTTACTTTAGTGGAACTGCACAACAGGATAAGAAAATTATAGTTGCACCTTACATGAGCCGGACAGCCAACCTTAATGTTCCTCAATTTTAGTGCAACTACTAAAGAAGAACCTGCCAGCTCACAAGAGCAAGTACTTCTTGCTAGCTAAATGATGCAATCTTTGCTTCATTTCAGGTGAACTGCAGAAAAAGGTGCATGAATTGAATCATGGAACTCCAGGCAGACCTCATCCAAGTAGAGCTGGAGGTTGAGTTCAAGGAGGCCGCTATTAAAGCGAAATGATGCTCTCCTGTCTCCTTGTTTGTGCTATGCAAACATGTTGTGCAAACAGGAATACTCAACTACAGATGTTGTGATGGTCAAGAGCATTCGCCAAGTTCTTCGATTGTATGACATGGCTAGCCAAGATGGATTTAATCCCGATATTCACTTTATCAAAAGGCTCTAATGGGTTGGTTCTGAATCTTGCAAGCTGGGAATCAGTGAGATGTGTAGGCATCTTTGTTGTAGTTATTATTTGAATCTTATTTGTTGGTTCTGAATCTTGCAAGCTGGGAATCAATGAGATGTGTAGGCATATTTTTTGTACTTATTATTTGGATCTTATTTGTTGGTTCTGAATCTTTCAAGCTGGGAATCAATGAGATGTGTAGGCATCTTTGTTGTACTTATTATTTGGATCTTATTTGTTGGTTCTCAATCTTGCAAGCTGGGAAACACGGCATGATGATGCAGAGGACAACAACCATAACAAACAGTTCAAACTTGGCTAGTATTATCTTTGTGGAAGTGCGACAAATGTGCTGATCGTGTGCTTCCTGAGAATAATAATTCTAATTGTTGTGCATGTTGATCCAGTGGCACTGATAGAACGAGTGAATGCATTGCTTCTTTTAAGTATAAATTTCTATTAAAGATAATTAAATTTAAGTAAAGTGACCACTAATTCCTGTTATTACAGTACCAATACAGACCCGCTCGTGAACCGATGTGTGGCCGGAGTAGGTTTCTTAATGGAGGCGTTTCAATGCACCGAGGGTGCATCTTTTGCCGGGCGTGCAGCGGACGAGGGAGGGGTAGTAACTGTTGCCGCCTGTACACACTCAGCTTACTGTTGAATCCAGTTCCCCAAGAGCTGAAAAACGAACTGCTGTCGCCGCCTCATTACTAGGGAAAAGCCTAGCAGCAGCGCGGGTTTTGGGCCTATTAGCAGCGCGGGGGCTGGCGCTACAGCTAACTTATAGCAGTAGCGCGGGTGCCACCCGCGCTACTACTACGTCCTTTAGTAGTAGCGTGGGTAAAAACCCGCGCTACTACTACCAGCGCGGGTTTTTTTGAATTTTTTCAAAAAAATATTTCACTTTTTTTCCCTATTTTTCTAATTTCTAAATTATTTTAACCTCAAATCTCTAATCACCCCTCATCGCTACTCAATTTAATCTCTAATCACCCCTCATCATTCCAAATCATCTAACTTCCTGGACGGTCACCCATCCTCTCACTACTCCAGCCTGAGCACGCTTAACTTCCGGGTTCTATTCTCCCTCGTTTCCAAGTCTGCACTTGTTGTTTTCCTGACAATAGTAAGATGTCAATCCTATTAACCTCAGGAGTTTAGCTTGAGCATGAAGTCACACATTTCACTATTTGAGTTTGAAACTATTGTTCTAAAAAATTAGTAACACTAATATTTCTTGAATAATTAGTTTGACCACAGTTTGACCATAGTTTGACCACAGTTTGGCCATAGTTTGACCAGATTTGACCAAAATTCAAAAAAACTAGAATAATTATTTAGTAACACTAATATTCTAGAATAATTAGTTTGACCATTGTTTGACCACAGTTTGACCACACAGTTTGAAATTTTTTCGATTTTTTCCACTCTAGATCTTAAAAGCCCCGTAACTTTTTTTCTGTTAGGTTTTTAAGGATTTTGAAAATGTTTAACGGGGTTCCCCCTGGTTAAATTTGGATGTAACTTTTCGAGTAGATGATTTTTCATATAAAAAACTTTTTCATCCGAGTTAGTATGCAAAAGTTATGCCCATTTTTACAAATTCTTGAGAGATTTTGCAAATAAAGTCGAAATTCATATTTGCAAATTTTCCCAACAACTAGACCACATATCACATGGGAAACTTATTTTCTTCTATTTTTTTGACATTTTCATCATTTTCTTTTATTTTTTTTAAAACTGAAAAGGGGATCCACGGGGGAGGGGGGTAGAGTTTGAAAATGGGACCTTTAGTAGCAGCGTGGTTTTTTACCCCCACGCTACTACTATGGCACCACTTAGTAGTAGCGAGGGCTAAAAACCAACGCTACTGCTATCAAACTTAGTAGTAGCGAGGTTTTAAAAACCCGCGCTACTACTATGGCATGTCCCGGGGGCATGGTAGAGACCGCTTAGTAGTAGCGAGGGTTAAAAACCCGCGCTGCTGCTATCAACTTAGTAGTAGCGAGGTTTAAAAACCTGCGCTACTGGTAAGTAGTAGTAGCGAGGGTTTTTAACCCTCGCTACTAGTAACTTTCTGTGTATAGGATTTTCCCTAGTAGTGCCTCCACACTCGTTCACTCGAAGAGACTCCAATGTCGATCCGAGGGGTGAGCCTGCTGGATATGGACTTCAGCAAGGAGTTCCCCTTTGAGTTCGCCGTTCAGTCCTATGGATGCACCAAGTTGAATGTGATGTACACCAACGATACAGACTCGATGAAGCTCTGCCTCGCCTCAGTCCTATGGCTGCACCAGGTTCTGGAGCATTCGCCCGTTTCATCGGCAGCGCCGACTACACCTTCGCTACGGTGGAGAGAAGGAAGAACGCGATGATTCGGCCATCTGGTGCAACAAGCTTGTCGACATCCAGAAGCAATACAAGATCATCAGCAACAGGCAGGAGAAGGACTCCGTGGTTGAACTCGCTGAGACCATCATCGACCCCTGATACGCCAACATGAAAGAAGACGACCTGAACACGTGGGAGGTACCTCTGAATCTAGCCTACAAAACCTACACGACCAAGGACGCATACGCATGCTACGACATGTACAGGCAGATCTTAAACATGAGGGCATGTCTCCTTCCCATAACCGATGAGTACACGGACAGCCGCAGCGTCATGATCAAGCGTGCCAGGAAGGTCTAGATGTTGTACTTTATCTGTTTATAAGCACCTTTATCATCTGAGTGTTTCATGCATTAGCCTATATGTCGTAATTATCTATTTTGTCCGAAATATTTCTTTTAAGAACCCATTAACCTGATTGCTTTTTTTAGTGGCTATTTTCTTATGTATGTAAACTAGTTCACTTGTCCGTAACAAAAAACTAGTTCACTCAGCGGCCGTGCTTTAAATCTCCTTCCTCCCAACATATTCCCCTCCTTAGGTGGACCCAGCATGTCTCCGAATTTTCTCCCACTTTCTTTTTTGATGTAAACTGAGTTTTCTCCCAGTACTTTCCCCTTGAATCAACTCAACTGTCCCACGTCTAGCCTAAAAAATAATAATACCCCACGTACTATTAACTCATCAAATTAAAATCATATTTTATTTCGTAAGTTGAAAGTTCTTACAAAATAATAATAATAATTGTTTATATATAACTTGGCAAGTTAACTCCTAATGATTGCGTACATAAGCTTGCAAAGATTTTACTGACATGCAATCATGTGTTTATGTTTTTATAACATTTCTCCGTCTAGCCCAACATGATATTTTCACCCAGCCCAGCAAGTCCGCGGATTTCGAGAAAAATGCAAATGGGATTTAAACGGGCTGCATAGATGCTACATCATTGTTTCACACAGCCCACCAAATGGACTAAAAAACAAATGGACTGGCTGACATGTGGGCCAGTAGGTCGAAGCCTAAGAAGGCGTTGGATTTACATCCAACGGCCGGCATTCTTCTTCAATCTCTCATCTTCTTCCCCCAGCGCTGCCGGAACTGCCCGCTCCAGCCTTTGGCATCCAGCGGCGTTGTTTTTCGCTCCTCTACCCCACCGACGGCCAGGCCATCCCTCCACTCCGCACCTCCTGTTAATCTCTGCCGAGTGTAGGCCCACCCCGCACCCGAACCAGTCAAGTTTCCCACTCCTCTCCGTCTGCAACTCCACTGCCGCGTCCTCCCCATCTCCGGGTCATTCCAGTCTGGGGCCTCGCCGTCGTCCATCGCCTCGCTGCGCTCGGCGTGGCGTGGTCAACATACGAGAGTCATCGGAAGAGGACAGTACGTGGAGAGCCTGACGGCTAGGGACCCACGAGGTCCATGGTCGCACGCAAGGAAAGTTCCTCCTTATTACGCACTGTACGTGGGAAGGGCTTCTGTATTTCGCGAAAAAAGTCCCCCCCGCTGACAGGTCGGACCCACCAGCTATATCTGCGCACGCAAGGAAGTGCCTCCTTATTACGCACCAAAAAATGAATACCCCCTACTAGCTGGGACCCACCATAGTGGTTGGCTGACTTGTGGGCCTACTAAGTTGACGAGGACGGAGGGCTTTGTCAACTTAGTCAATATGAACGATTCTAGCTCAAGTGACCGTACGATGTCCATCCAACGGCCATAGTGCTTCTTCAACCTCTGGTCTTCTTGCTCCAGCCGCCCAGAGCAGCACCTGTCGTGCCACGTGCTCCTGCCTCTCGTGGCCGGCTGCGATGTCGCGGAGGCCTCACCGCCCCTACTACTCCCACCGTTGGCCCAGGGTATCCCTCTACTCACCCACACCCCCTGTTATTCTACGGCGACGGCAGCCTCACACCGCAGCCAAACCAGTGAACCCTCGTACTCCTCTCCGCGTGGGCATCCACTACCGCGTCTTCCCCAGCTCCGCGTCATCCCCTTCCTAGGCCTCGCCGTCGTTCACCGCCTTGGTGCTCTCGGTGCTCTCGGCCTGGTCAGCGGTGGTGCTCTCGGTCCACCGCCGTCGTCCACCGCCTTGGTGCTCCCGGCGCGGTGTGGTCAATGTGGTCAACGACATTCCATCGGAAGAGTATTGTACATGGAGAGGCTGATAGCTGGGTCCACGGCCACAGCCCAGTGTTTTTGTGATTTGCCAAGTAAGTCGCTTTGTCAGGCCTGTTGGCCTGCAAATCTTTCAAGACGAGGAAAGCTTTCATTCGGCTGGCCGAGAAAATGGCCCATCAGTCATGAGAAATGGGTTGTACATTTTTAAAACACATCAAACTCGCAATTAGTTTCAAATATCTTTTTTTTTCATTTCGAGATTTTAAATTACATTAATTTTATGCGTGGAGAATTTGTTGGATTTTATATTGATATACATTTATTTTTAAAATCAGTTTGAATGTGAGTCGAAATTTCGGGATTAAAAACAGTTCGGACCGCACCAAAATATGCAAAATTTCGTATAATTTTTTAACCGTGGCCACAATATGGGCTGTAATGCTAACAAAAAGAATATGGGCTCCAAAAAAAACCTTAAGAATTAGCAAATGGGCTGTAAATTATTAGAAATAATGGCAGATGGGTTGTATGCTGTTTTCCACAGATTTGAGGCTTTCCTAAAAAAAGGTTGATGCACAAGCAGTGACTGTTGGATGGCCATCCAACGGCCGTCGTGCTTCTTCAATCTCTGCTCTTCCTGCTCCAGCTGCTCAAACAAGCGCCGGTGGGACTGCCTGCTCCCTCCTCCCCGCGGCCGGCTGTGTTGCTGCGCAGGCCTCACCGCCCCACCGTACTCCCATCGCTGGCCTAGCCATCCATCTACTCACCCACACCTACTGTTATTCTCTGGCGACGGCAGACGAACCAGTAAACCCTCGTACAGTCGTACTCCCCTCCGCGTGGGAAACAACTGCCGAGTCTTCCCTACCTCCGTGTCATTCCCTTCCTAGGCCTCGCCGCCATCCACCGCCCTGGTGCTCTTGGCGCGGCCTGGTCAACGTGGTCAATGACTGACATGCATCTGAAGTGGACTGTACGTGGAGAGGCCGACAGCTGGGTCCACGGCCGTACGCAAGGAAATGCCTCCTTATTACGCGCAAAATAATGATTCCTCCACCTGACATCAGGGACCCACTGAAAGCGCCTCTGTATTTTGCGAAAAAAAACGTTACTGCCGCTGACAGCTCGGACCCACCAGGTATATATTCGCACGCAAGGATGTGCCTCCTTATTACGCACAAAAAAATGAATACTCCGCCTGTTAGCTGGGACCCAGTATAGTGGCAGGTTGACTTGTGGGCCTACTAAGTTGACGGGGACGGAGGTCTTTGTCAAATTAGTCAATATGCACGATTCTAGCTCCAGTGACCGTACGATGTCCATCGAATGGTCGTAGTGCTTCTTCCACCTCTGGTCTTCTTGCTCCAACCGCCCAAACCAGCACCGGTCATGCCTCGTGCTCCTGCCTCCCGTTGCCGGCTGCGATTCGGCGGAGGCCTCACCGCCGCCTACTACTCCCACCGCTGGCCAGGCCATCCCTCTACTCACCCACACCCCCTGTTATTTTGCAGCGACGGAAGCCTCACACTGTAGCGAACTATTAAACCCTCGTACTCCTCTACGCGTGGGCATCCACTGCCGCATCTTCTCCGGCTCCGCGTCGTCCCCTTCCTAGGCCTCACCGTCATCCACCGCCCTGGTTCTCTCGGCGCGGCGTGGTCAACGTGGTCAAGGAACGGCTTCCATCGGACATGGACTATACGTGGAGAGGCTGACAGCTGGGTCCACGGCCGCAGCAAGGAAGTGCCTCCTTATTACGCGCAAAATAAGTATTCCTCCACCTGACAGCGGGGACCCACCAGACGGGCCATCGTATTTCGCGAAAAAAACGTTTCCCCCTGACTGCTGGGACCCACCAGCTACATCTTTGCATGCAAGGAAGTGCCTGACAGTCGGGACCCACCTGGTCGAAGCGTATATAGCGTTGTCATTCTGGTCGCGAACGTGTACGTACATATGTACTGGTCGATGTAGAGGCGCGCACATATCGTAGTAGAGGCGCGCACGTGTCGTAGTAGAGGCGCGCACATAGCATGTACACGTACGTACAGCGGCCAGTGCGCAAGAAATAAAAGACGGCCACGTATGTGTACATACGGGCGGGGTCTCGAAAGCCTACTTGTGCATACATACGGCTAGGGCTCGTGTACATGGCTGGGTCGGAACGAAGAAACAGCATCGTCGTCGTGTTCATGGGGAGCCAACCGGCTGGGTCGGAACGGAATGCGTCGTCGTGTTCATCGGGAGGGCTTGGACGGAATAGGCGATGGAAACGAGGTCTGGCGTATCGCAGAACGGAGGAAATGGCCTTGTGTTCGACCGGCCATGTTTGAAACGGGATCCTGTTCATCGGGAGGGGTGTGGTGTATCGCAAAACAGAGGAAACGGACCTCCTACGGTCGAAACGGGGGTCCTGTTGATCCGGAGGGGTGTAGCATACTGCAAAACAGATGAAACGGACATCCTACGGTCGAAACGGGGTCCTTTTGATCGGGAGGGGTGTGGCGTACCACAAAACGAAGGAAACGGACCTCCTACGGTCGAAACGGGGGTCCTGTTGATCGGGAGGGGTGTGGCGTAACGCAAAACGGACGAAACGGACTTATGTTGGAGCGCTACGGTCGAAACGGGGGTCCTGTTCGTCGGGAGGGGTGTGGCGTACCGCAAAACGGGACTCCACGGGATACTGTTCATCTCCACCGTCGACCTCCTCTAGCCTCCACGGGCTACCGTCGACCTCCTCCAGCCTCCACGGGCTCCTGTTCATCCAGCCTCCACCGCGCGCTACTCCATCGGCTACTGTTCAACCACCCCTCCACGGGCACCCCTCCAACGTCTACTGTTCATCCAGCCCTCCACACCATGGGGTCCTGTTCATCCACCCCTCCACGGGCACCCCTCCACCGTCTATTGTTCATCCAGCCCTCCACACCATGAGGTCCTGTTCATCCACCCCTCCACCATCTACTGTTCATCCAGCCCTCCACACCACGGGGTCATGTTCATCCAGAGGCAACGCCACCGCTCACTGTTCATCCAAACCCCCCCGCAACACTCACTATTCATCCAATCGATCGGCTTCAGTTAGCAGCAGTAGTGAAGGAATCGCTCGATCGGGTTCAATTAACAGCCATCGATCGATCGCTCGGGTTTAGTAACGCATAGCCTGTAGTGCAATCGCTCGGGTTCAGTTAGATCCCAACGTCTCGCTCGGGTTCAGTTAGAGCCAACGCCTCGCACACACACGCGTACGTGTACGAGAGAAACACGCATCGCTCGGCCCCCGACCTCCCACCGTAACCGGGAACTCCCCGAAATTTTCCTCGCCCTCGCTTCTACCACGGTTTTTTCCGTCATGGACGGCCCAAAGAATGTCATGCAGCTGCGTCTCCGGCCCGCCCAGGATGAAAAGCCCATTTTCTGTCATGATTTTTTGTCATAGAAGTAGGAGCCCACCACATCTATGATGATACCGTGTTTTGTCACAATTATCGTCATAGAAGTGTCATATGTATGACAGAAAAAAATTCGTTCGGCCCATAATGTCATGGATGTGTCTTTTTTTTGTAGTGTCATGATTAGGGCATGAATATAACATTGACTTAAGCCTCCCCCAAGCTTGAGTGATGCTTTATCCTTCGCGAGGCTATAAATCATATATGTAATTACGATCACGATAAACAAGGTGCATAGGATAGAACTTCTAGTCAAATTCCAACTTCAATCACTTATAATTCCAAGATCTCGTATCATCACATAGCCTATACCATGTCAATGAATCTCCCTTCAAAGATAAAGGGAAGACCTTCCTTTTGACAACATCATCGGGAATACCTACAAGCTTAAATAATCCACAAACTTCATCCACAAAGATAAGGTGTAAATCGAGATGCAATGTTCCATCTCCTGCAAATGGATTAGCTAGCAGTTTCTCTATCATACCCGAAGGGATCTCAAAGTAAATATTTTCATAAAGTTCAGTAGGTTGAGGAGCAACTCTTTGCTCTTCTGGTTGGGGTGAAGATACCCCAAACAAGCCCCTCAAAGGATTAGTTTCCATAGTGACAAGTAACAAAAAATTTCAGCACACTATATAAATGTTTCCTTACCAAGTTCCACTCACCAAAAGCGCTACACTCCCCGGCAACGGCGCCAGAAAAGAGTTTTGATGACCCACAAGTGTAGGGGATCAATCGTAGTCCTTTTGATAAGTAAGAGTGTCGAACCCAACGAGGAGCAGAAGGAAATGATAAGCGGTTTTCAGTAAGGTTTTCTCTGCAAGCACTGAAATTGTAGGTGATAGATAGTTTTGTGATAAGATAAATGATAACGAGTAACAAGTAAATAAAGTAAATAAAGAGCAGCAAGGTGGCCCAATCCTTTATGTAGAAAAGGATAAGCCTGGACAATTTCTAATAATGAGAAAGGAGCTCCCGAGGACATATGGGAATTATTGTCAAGCTAGGTTTCATCACATTCATATGATTCGCGTTCGGTACTTTGATAATTTGATATGTGGGTGGACCGGTACTTGGGTACTGCCCTTACTTGGACAAGCATCCCACTTATGATTAACCCCTATTGCAAGCATCTGCAACTACAAAAGAAGTATTAAGGTAAACCTAACCACAACATTAAACATATGGATCCATATCAGCCCCTAACGAAGCAACGCATAAACTAGGGTTTAAGCTTCTGTCACTCTAGCAACCCATGATCTACTTAATACTTCCCCATGCCTTCCTCTAGTCCCAAATAATGGTGAAGTGTCATGTAGTCGACGTTCACATGACACCACTAGAGGAAAAGACAACATACATCTCATCAAAATATCGAACGAATACCAAATTCACATGACTACTAATAGAAAAACTTCACCCATGTCCTCAGGAACAAACGTAACTACTCACAAAGCATATTCATATTCATAATCAGAGGAGTAATAATATGCCTAAAGGATCTGAACATATGATCTTCCACCAAGTAAAGCAATTAGCATCAACTACAAGGAGTAATCAACACTACTAGCAACCCACAAGTACCAATTTGTGGTTTTGATACAAGATTGGATACAAGAGATGAACTAGGGTTTTGAGAGGAGATGGTGCTGGTGAAGATGTTGATGGAGATTGACCCCCTCCCGATGAGAGGATCGTTGGTGATGACGTTGGTGATGATTTCCCCCTCCCGGAGGGAAGTGTCCCCGGTAGAACAGCTACGCTAGAGCCCTAGATTGATTCCGCCAAGGTTCCGCCTCGTGGCGGTGGAGTTTCATCCCGTAAGCTTGCCCACAATTTTTTCCAGGGTAAAAGCCTTGATATAGCAGAAGATGGACACCAGAGGTCCACCAGGGGGCCCAGGAGATAGGGGCGCGCCCTATAGGGGGGCGCCCTCCTCTCTCCTGGACAGGGTGTGGGCCCCCTGGTGTATTTCTTTTGCTCAGAAATTCTTATTAAATCCAAAAAGATGTTTCGTGGAGTTTCAGGACTTTTGGAGTTGTGTAGAATATGTTTCCAATGTTTGCTCCTTTTCCAGCCAGAATACCAGCTGCCGGCATTCCCCCTCTTCATGGTAAACCTTGTAAAATAAGAGAGAATAGCCATAAGTATTGAGATATAATGTGTAATAACAGCCCATAATGCAATAAATATTTATATAAAAGCATGATGCAAAATGGACGTATCAACAAGCCAAGCAATTGTTTCATACTTTTGGTGTTCACAAACCTTTTCAACTTTCATGCAATACATGAGCATGAGCCATGGACATAGCACTATAGGTGGAATAGAATATGGTGGTTGTGGAGAAGACAAAAAGAGGGAGACAGTCTCACATCAATTAGGCGTATCAACGGGCTATGGAGATTCCCAGCAATAGATTTCAATGTGAGTGAGTAGGGATTGTCATGCAACAGATGCACTAGAGCTATAAGTTTACGAAAGCTCAAAAAGAAAAATTAAGTGGTTGTGCATCCAACTTGCTTGCTCATGAAGACCTAGGGAGATTTGAGGAAGCCCATCATTGGAATATACAAGCCAAGTTATATAATGAAAAATTCCCACTAGTATATGAAAATGACAAAATAGGAGACTCTCTATCATGAAGATCATGGTGCTACTCTGAAGCACAAGTGTGGAAAAAGGATAGTAACATTGTCCCTTCTCTCTTTTTTTCTCATTTTTTTCTCTTTTTTCTCTTTTTTCGTTTGGCTTCTTTGGACTCTTTTTTTTTATTTCCTCACATGGGACAATGCTCTAATAATGATGATCATCACACTTATATTTACTTACAACTCAAGAATTACAACTCGATACTTAGAAAAAAAATATGAATCTATATGAATGCCTACGACGGTGTATCGGGATGTGCAATGACTCAAGAGTGGCATGTATGAAAGAATTATGAAAGGTGGCTTTGCCACAAATACAATGTCAACTACATGATCATGCAAAGCAATATGACAATGACGAAGCGTGTCATAATAAACGGAATGGTGGAAAGTTGCATGGCAATATATCTCGGAATGGCTATGGAAATGCCATAATAGGTAGGTATGGCGTCTGTTTTGAGGAAGGTATATGGTGGGTGTATGGTACCGGCAAAAGTTGTGCGGTACTAGAGAGGCTAGCAATGGTAGAAGGGTGAGAGTGCGTATAATACATGGACTCAATGTTAGTCATAAAGAACTCACGTACTTATTGCAAAAATCCATTAGTTATCAAAACAAAGTACTATGTGCATGCTCCTAGGGGGTGGATTGGTAGGAAAAGACCATCGCTCATCCCCGACCGCCACTCATAAGGAAGACAATCAATAAATACCTCATGCTCCAACTTCGTTACATGACGGTTCACCATACGTGCATGCTACGGGAATCACAAACCTCAACACAAGTATTTCTCCAATTAGCGATTACTCACTAGCATGACTCTAATATCACCATATTTATATCTCAAAACAATTATAAGGAATCAAACTTCTTATAGTATTCAATGCACTTTATATGAAAGTTTATATTATATCCCTCTTGGATGCCTATCATATTAGGACTAACTTTATAACCAAAGCAAATTGCCATGCTGTTTAAAAAGACTCTCAAAATAATATAAGTGAATCATGAGAGTTCAATAATTTCTATAAAATAAAACCACCGATGTGCTCTAAAATGATATAAGTGAAGCACTAGAGCAATATTGCCTATCTCAAAAGAGATAAGTGAAGCACATAGAGTATTCTAATAAATCACGATTCATGTGTGTCCCTCTCAAAAGTGTGTACAACAGGATGATTGTGGCAAACTAAAAAGCAAAGACTCAAATCATACAAGACGCTCCAAGCAAAACACATATCATGTGGTGAATAAAAATATAGCCTCAAGTAAAGTTACCGATAGACGAAGACGAAAGAGGGGATGCCTTCTGGGGCATCCCCAAGCTTAGGCTCTTGGTTGTCCTTGAATATTACCTTGAGGTGCCTTGGGCATACCCAAGTGTAGGCTTTTGCCACTCCTTATTCCATAGTCCATCAAATCCTTACCCAAAACTTGAAAACTTCACAACACAAAACTCAACAGAAAATCTCATAAGGTCCGTTAGTATAAGATAATAAATCATCACTTTGGTACTGTTGTGAACTCATTCTTTATTTATATTGGTGTAATATCTATTGCATTCTAACTTTTCCATGGTTCATACCCCACGATACTACCCATAGATTCATCAAAATAAGCAAACAACACATCAAAAACAGAATCTGTCAAAAACAGAACAGTCTGTAGCAATCTGGAAACTTTGAATACTACTGTAACTCCAAAAATTCTACAAATTTAGGAAAATCTTGGGAATTTGTGTACCAATCTTGTGCAAAAATAATCAGATCAAAAACACGCTTCTGTGAATTATGAAAATTATTTCCCTGGGCG
Organism: Triticum dicoccoides; assembly: GCF_002162155.2. NCBI lineage: Eukaryota > Viridiplantae > Streptophyta > Magnoliopsida > Poales > Poaceae > Triticum > Triticum dicoccoides. The sequence goes on along the minus strand of NC_041387.1, from coordinate 60,262,811 downwards.
CAAAAGTTTCTGTTTTTCAGCAAGATCAAATCAACTATCACCGTAAGCCATCCCAAAGGTCTTACTTGGCACAAACACAAATTAAAACACAAAAACACATATAACCAGAGCCTAGATGAATTAAAACTTCTTGTAAGTTTCCCAAAGACTTCTACCGCTCCAAAAAAATGTTAGAGGGCCTTGGTATGCCATATAACAAAATTGATGTCTGCTATAATAATTGCATGTTGTATTATAAAGATAACAGTGAGAAAGAAAAATGTGATGTTTGTGATACCTCTCGCTACAAAGATAGTCTAGAAAAAATTCCTCGCAAAGTGCTACGCTACGTACCCATAACTGATAGGTTTCAGAGGTTGTATGCACACGAGAAGACAGCCAAATTGATGCATTCACATAGTGAAGCTCCCCTCTCGAGCTCTAACAAAATTCTGCATCCATGTCATGGAGAAGCATGGTAACAATTTGGTGCAGATTACCCAGAATTTGTAGAAGAGCCTAGGCATGTAAGATTTGGTGTAGCAACTGATGGTTTCACTCCATATAGCTTGACTGTTGCCTCTTACTCATGTTGGCCGGTATTCATGGTTCCCTATAATCTTCCTCCTGGTGTTTGTATGAGGCCAGAATATATATTTTTGTCCCTTGTTATCCCTGGCCCTAAATACCCAAGAAAGAAGTTGAGCATCCTCTTGCAGCCACTAGTTGATGAATTGCAAAAGTTATGGGTGGGAGTATATACATGGGATGCTTCGCCGAAGACAAACTTTAATACGAAGGCAGCATACATATGGTCTATTCATGAGTTTCCTGCATATGGTATGTTTGCTGCTGGAGCACCCATGGGATATTGGCATACCCAGTATGCTTGTCTAACTCGAAGGGTTTTAGACTAAGTAATGGTGGAAAACCCTGCTGGTTTGATTGGCCATAGAAAATTTCTTCCCATGGACCATGAGTTCCGTACTCAGGCAAATGCATTTCGAAAGAACACTGTGGTGCTATATGATCCACCGAGGCGTTTGAGTGGAGAGGAGATTGAAGCCGAAACGTATAGTCAAGTAGCTGATACCAAGAACTATGGCAAAACACACAACTCGACACATGTAAGTCGTTTTTGGCAACTTCCTTCAAAAAATTATTGCTTCCACACAACATTGATGTAATGCATAATGAGAAAAATGTTGTTGAATCTATTTGGAACACATGGTTTGATATTCCAAACAAGACTAAGGATAACGTAAAGGCTAGGCAAGACTTGTCTCTGATTTTGTAAATGTCCCAACCTGAATTTGAAAGAAAAGGAAAATGGCAAGTGGGACAAGCCTAGGGCACTTTACTGCATTGAAAAGCAAGACAAGATCAAAATTCTGAATTGGTTTAAAATGCTAAAGTTCACACATGGATATGCAGCCAACATTAGGCATGGGGTTAACCTCCTACAAAGGAAGATATTTGGACTAAAAAGCCATGACTACCATATCTTCATGGAGCGTGTTCTTCCTGCTGCATTTCAGGGATTTCTACCTGAAGGTATTTGGGCATGTTTGGCTAAGCTTAGTCACTTCTATATACAATTGTGTGCTAAGCAAATCAGCAAAGACACAATATATCAATGGAGCAAAATATTTTGGTACTCGTATGCAAACTAGAGAAGATATTCCCTCCAGGTTTTTTTAATCCTATGCAACATCTAGTGATACATCTTGCTTATGAGCTTCGACTAGGTGGTCCTGTCCACTGTCGTTGGATGTATCCTATTCAGACGTAAAGTTAACTCTTAAAATGCATGTATTTACTAGATATTAAAATTAATGCAATAGATTTTCCACTCTAGGCTTATCCAAAGGCTTAGAAAGAAAGTTCGAAATAAGGCACGAGTTGAGGGCTTCATTGTTGAGGCTTATCTTGTTGAGGAGGCCACAAATTTCCTTTCTCTATACTTTAAAGATCATGTATGATCCATGAGAAATTCGGTTCCTAGATATAATGATGGTGCCTCAACATTTCAAGCTGGTTGCAATCTTGAATTGTTTGAACACCTGGTAGATGCTTCAGCTCACATGGCTATCGTAACCTAACAACACAAGAATGGAAAGCAGCATTCTTGTAGATATTGACTAACATTCCAGAGATGGATGATTTCTTCAAGTATGTATTTAGTTTAAACCATTTATCCACATGCACTTTACCAGTGATCCTTTCTTATGGTAATGCCAAATCTGTCCTTGTAGTGATTTTGAGCAAGAATAATGAAAGGGGCGATTAAGTCCAACGGAACAACAAACCAGTGAGTTAAGATTAAATGGTTGGAAAGGCACTCGGAGCACCAAAAGTAGTCCAAATTTCTTTGATTGGTTCAAACATCTAGTACTGTTCTTCTCTTCTCACTTCTGGTTAGCTACTGGTTATGACACTGAAATCGCCAAACACTAATACATATAATAAAACTATTTGCAGTGTACAGTTAGATCAAGTGTTCACAATGCCTTGCGTCAAATGTCTTATGGGTTCCGCAAAAAAGTTTCCTCATATGGTTGTTGTGATATGGATGGGTATAGATTTCATTCTCAGAAATATGAGATGAGGAAACCAGATCTTAGTAGAATTAATAGTGGCATTTGTGTGACTAGTAGGGATGAAGATAACAATGGCGTGGAGTATTTTGGTGTAATTGAGGACATCATCAAAATATCATGGGAAGGCAGCATGCAATTGGGCTAGTTTTATTTTATTGTCGTTGGTTCGATCAAACTTCTAGGCGCGTGTGGATGACTAAAAATATGGGTTTGGTGGAGGTTAAACATAGCTCAAGACTTTCAAACTTTGAACCTGTTGTGATGGCGAGTCAAGTTACTCATGTTTATTATTTGCCATATGCTTGTACTTCTAAATCAGATTTGATGGATTGGTGGATAGTATACCATGTACTGCCTGAAGACCATTTGCCACCAATTGAAACCAACAATCATCCCAATCAAAATGAAGGGCCAGGAAATGACATCTCATTCTTTCAAGAGATTGGGATGGAAGGCACATTTGTTATTGATTTAGGGATGATAGTGACAACGATGATGAGAAAATCCCTGAAGATTATGAGGCGGAAGATTACTAAGAATGACATTCTAATTATGTATCTTTTGCTTGAAATTTAGTGTCATGGTTGAACATGTGATTGAAGTATAATATTATGCAGTGTGTATTTCTTATGATTCACTCCCCTGTCCCATAATATGAGAAGATATTACATACAATATATGTATATATCTTCATTATGTCTTCTTTGATGTTGATTATGCCTCTTTAAACATGGAAAACTAGTACTAAAAATTGGGTATTATATGGCAGGAAATGGGGGGGAGCTTTAACCATCGGTCTGGAAAACATCCTGCATCTAGGTGCACCACAACTGACAATGTGAGTGCCAGAAACGACAATGTGAGTGAGACACCTCAAGTAAAAACCAAGAGGGGACGTACCCAGTTCAAAAAATCCCGCAATGGCCAGATTGCAATCAAACCTAATGGTGAAAGGTGAGTTGTATGTTGAACTGCAATGTGTTGGATTACCTCTGTTCTCATTTTCATGTATATTTGTTGTTGTGTAAATCATAGGCAATTTAAGTATGTTGATTTCAACTTGAATGATAAGATGAGAATGGGGCCAATGCTTGGAGTAATTCTAAAACGTCAACACCCTCCTATCATTGAGGAAAAAGACAGTGCTGGAGTGGTAGTACATCGACATGCATTTTATTGGCGGGATTATTAGGAGGTTGTGAGGGAAGATGGAGTGACTACTGTAGATCGTGTGAAGGAGTTCTGGGCAAGTAGTATGGTCCCTAGTTATAATGTGGTTTGTACATTTCAGAAGAAAGCTACAAGTATTATAAATATGAAAAAAGAATGAGCACCTGAAGGTTGCCTGCTTTTATATGTGTGTCATGTTTTGTTTGCTTTTAGAGTACATATTCAGTTGGAGAAGGACTTGAAGATCAGGCTAAAGCAAAACTTGGGGAAGAGGTTGACTGTGTCTTTGAGAAATATGCAGCCAACCAGTGTAGGAGCATGATGTACCAAGCTCATGTGGATGTTGTAAAGTACTACCACCATGAAATCAAGAAGTGGGCTATCAAGGATGGAGAAGCACGTGGTAAAGAACTTACTCTTCAGCAATACAAGGAGTGCCAACCTGATTGGTTTACATGTGATGCATGGGAGTCCCTGTCTAAGTATTGGTGCTCTCTAGAGTATGGTAAAGTACGGAAGCGCGGGTAGAATTCACGCAAAAAATCAGAGGATATCGCTCAAAATAGAGGTGGTTCGAGACCATTCTCAGAGGCCCAACAAGTATTGGTGAGTTTTATTCCTTCCAACATGATGTAATCCTCTACTAGTTCCACTAGCTATGTGTTCATAACTTTGTTGGTTTGCTTGCAATTTCACATGATCATTTTGTCGGTACTCTCCTTCTAATAATTCTCTTGCATGCCTTACAGGAAGCTACTTATGGACATGATAAGGCCACAATAATCAACACTTACTGTTGCATGAAGGCAGGTCTATCAGCGTTCTGGGAACGGGGGTACCCAGACTTGCCTGCCTGCAGCCTGCAGCGTGGCTCAAGGAGTGGCCCAGTACGGCCCATCTTCGTCAACACAAGCTCAAGACCCTCGAGAGGGGCCAAGCCTCGCGGGGCGGACGACACGAAGCTTCCACGGGCGCACCCTCATCAGGCTGGCTCGCGAGGAGGCAGAGAGATCAAGGCAGGGTACCTCATGAGGTGCTCATGACGCAAGCCATGACGACCGAAGCCAGGCGGGCGCCGGCCTAGGCAGTGTCCTTGTTTCCCCTTCGGTGCAAAGGGGGCAAGCACAGGCCAAGGCATCAGGCAAAGGTTACCGTTTCGGTGCAACAAAACCTAGACCAGCAGAACGGCAGGATGGAGGTCATCGTGGAGCGCAGGAAGGCGTCATCGTCAGAGCCTTTGGCAGGCGAGGACCAACTTTAGTCAGGATAAGTGTACTAGATGTTCCCCTTTAAAATGGCCAATTGTTGGCGCCCTTCCCACTCATTATTTGGGAAGAGGACCAGGGCCTCGCTCTATAAATAGGACTAGCCGCCCTAAAGGCAAAGGGGGGCGGACAGACAGACGGAGAGGGGAGATCGACCATTTGAACCCTAGCCAGAACCACCACACCAATGCAAGAACTCCTCCCCTCACGAGGCTGTTCTTCCCTTGTATTGTTCATCATCAGCCCCTGAGGCAATCCACACACCACACACTGGAGTAGGGTATTACACCACAATGGTGGCCTGAACCAGTATAAACCTTGCGTCCCTTGTGTTGTTCTTCGTGTAGCCTAGATCCTTTGCGAGGCGATGAGACGTGAGCCGGTAGGGGGAGTGATCTCCGTGCGCACCCCAGAGTTCGAACCTTAAGGGTCTGCCAGAACCCGAAATCCGACATTTGGTGCGCCAGGTAGGGGTGCGCCGGAATCCTTCTCCCGCCACCTCGAGTTCCGTCGTGTCGTCATCATCAAGTCCAGCGACCCGACGGGCAACCCCGACCACTGGGTGGCCTGGCCCGCCCACACCGAGCCGCCCGCCCAGGACGACCTCAACTTTGTGTCTCAGGCAGCCCGCGCCCCGCAGGAAGCTGCGGGCCACGGGCGACGTGGCTAGGCATCGCCTGCTCTCACGTCGCGGCAGGTGCGGTCAGCAGCAAGGGCTTCAAGCTACGCCGCAGCCATAGCACCGTACACCCGACGGGAACAGGCGAATTCAAGGGTCGCGCTCACGGTGGCCCGAGAACTACTACAATGCAGGCTACTGGAGGGCGGCCACGACGTGCTACTGGAGCGGGTGGCAGAGCTCCTGGGCTCCGCCGCCTCGGGGGCTCATCCCTTCTACGCCCAGCTGCCGCCCCAGGTCCAGGGCAGACCGTACAAAGGCCCCGTACGCGCCCATGCAGCTCCGAGCGGGTTCCAAGGCCTCACCAGCGATAACCTGGCCATCAGCACCGGGCAACCAGCAGTGCCGGCTCTGCCTCCGACCGGCGAAGGGGCATTCGTTGCGACCCACGGCCCCGGCGGACCACCACGCTACCACCCCCAAGACAGCACTTCGAGCAGGACTGCGTGGCACGTGGGGCACTACAACGAGGCATTCGGGGCGGCGGCCCCAGAAGCTTATGTGCCCCACATGGTAGATCAAGGACGCGCACTGGAAGAAGACCATGGCTCGTTCCTTGGCCCAGGCTGGGGGGGAAGAGACGCCAGAAGATGAGCTCTTTCAGGAACCCCAGGAGAGCCTCGACGACCGCGCTGGTGGCAGCAACTATTGGGTACCACCAATTCCTCAGGAGCAAGCTTACGCTAACCCTGGGTCACAGGAGGTATAGGTCGCCGCGGCAGATGGCTGCCCCAATCCAGCAGCTTCCTACCCCTCAGGAGGAGGGCACCGGGGGCTGCCGGAGAGGGGTCGAGATCCGGCCTCACCCCCACGATGCTCGGAGCAAGGCGTCCTCAGGAGGTAGGCCCTCTACCGGGGAGGTGCCCCAGGGCCTGCCCCCAGCACAGGACCCGTGGTCGTCGGGGGAACTGCTGGCGACCGCTCTATCCCATCGGTGGCGTCCTCGGTCTCCGGCCGTCGTCGGTGGCAATAGAGTGTGGCGCAAGGCGGGGCCCTCATCTGGCGATATGAAGCAAGGCTGGTACCTGTGAAGAAGGCCCAGTGCCTGTGAAGCTCGCCGCCCCGTGACACTCTCACGTAATAATGAGTGTGGCTGCACACGCCCCGGAGTCTCCGGAGAGCCTCCCTCAGGCCTCAGGGGCTCCCGCCCATGCCCAGTGGCAGCACTTAGCTCCGCGCTGGTGAGAAGACGTCGAAGACTAGACTAGGTGCCGGACGCGGCTTTTTGCTTTTTTGCCTTTCTCTTGGTTGTCGAGTTTCCTCGGTTTGAATTTAAGTTGGATTTGAGCTTGAGACTTGCGTGTTTTCGGGGAAGGGGTGTTTAGTCTCGTTCGAGCAATCTCTCGCATCCTAGTTGCCGCTTTGCTTCCAGTCAACATCAGCTGCCTCCCCTCGTGAGTCGGGCCAGGCCAGGCACATATGCAGCCCGGACTGCTGTCACTGCGCCCTCTCAGGAGGTTCTCATCACAGAATCAGTGGGTCCACTCAGGAGACACTCGGGGCACTGCAACCCCCGCAGGATCGCTCGGGACCTATCCGGGCCAAAGGTAAACAAGTCAACTGTCCCACCGTAGGGCCAATGGCTCAGCATAAGCGTGCATGCAGCGTTATGTCTACAAGAACACCAACCGCAAACCTTTACACGAGGGGCTCCCCCTCCCAAAATGCTCTTACAATCTTCAGGGCCAAGCCCGACTGTTTTCATGCATGGTAAATAGCGGAGGAGACGCGCAATCAATCAGACAAATCTCCCAATGCATCTTCAGGGGAACCTCCGGAGTCATTGCTGGCGTCACTGGCCTCACCATCGCCCACGCCGTCGCCGTCATCAGCATCCGGATCGTTCACCACGCCGCCTTCATAGGAAGCCACGACCACGCCGTCGTCATCAGTGGTGAAGTCCCTAACAAGGGCATCCACGTTGTATTCCACCCACTGCGCCAGATCGCCCTGGATGGCCATGGGCACCGGTGCGATGGCGGCGTCGAAATCAAAGTGGGGGTCCCTGTCCTGAAGATAACTAAAGACGCGAGAGAAAGCACGTCCAAGCAGGGCATGGCTCCTCTCCTCAACAAGCCTGTCGGCCCTGCCCGATCGAGTCTCCAGCTGCGTCACCACATCTGTGAAGAACTGAAGGTTGCCGGCATAGTTGATCACACGGGGCTCCTCAACGGCCGCCTCACAGATGTTGCCCAAGGCCGCGTTAGCCCTTTCCCGGAGCGCGCAGAGCATGGGGCCATGCACGTGCTCCAAGGTCTGCCACTGGCGTATCTCGTCCTCGTTCCGCCGCACAACAGCCTCAGCCTCGTCAACCCTCTGACGAAGAAGGACCACCTCAGCGCGGGAAGAAGCCAGCTCTGTCTGCGCTGCGCCAAGGGCAGCCCCGGAGGCGTCCGCACGCCGCGTCACTTTGTCCAGCTTGGCCTTAAGGGCGGCGGTCCTGCCCTCCGCTTCGACCCTGATCAGCTCCAGCCTTCCTCCGTACTCGCGTTCGAGATTAGAGTGAGCCTCCGCCACGCGACGGTCAACCTCCTCTTGGACTCGGGCTTCCCGCGCAGCAACTTCATCCTCCGCCTGGGCCACCAGGCGCTCCCTCGTCTCCAACCACTCGAGGTCAAGATTGCGCTCGGTGGCCTCCAACGTCGGCACCTCCTCACGCCTCCGGAGCTCCGCCTCGTCACTGGGTGCCCCCTTCAACAACACGAGGGCCGCTTGACGCAGCTCCACTTGCTGCCCTAGGGAGTTGCTCCAGGCTTGGAGCTCCCACGCACACTCCTCTGCAGCCTGGCGCCGCCGGTCTGCCTCTCGAGCCTCCTCGACGGCTTGGGAGAAGGCCTCGCGCGAGGCCGCCAGCGACGCCTCAGCCTTCACGTTTTCAAGATTGCGTTGGTGGCGCGCGAGGTTGACGGCCACCTTCAGCTTGCGCCTCTCGTCAGCAAGGCGCAGGCCTTCAGCCTCGAGGCGTGCATCCTCGCCAGCAAGCTCCATCCCGAGCTGGTCCACCACGTCCGTCGCCTTTTGAAGGAACTCTCGGCGAAGGGCGATGCGCTCCTGGGCCCGCCTAAGCACGTCTTCCACGTCGTCCTCCGCCCATGGCGCATGCGGAGGACCATGAACCGGCACGCCCCCTCTGGGCAGGGGGCTGGGGGCTGGCACCCTCGTGATCGCTGGGCGTGCTCTGCCAGGAACTCGTCCTGATGCTTGTCCGTCCACCAAGGGAGAATTCAAGATTGACCTTAGCCAGTCGCCATCCAAGACCAAGGGAGGAGCTTGGGGCAGGCTGGCTGTGCCCCAGGAGAGCTCGCGAAGGAGAGGCATGAGGCGCGCAGGATCAAGATGCCTCGCTGGACGGATCACTTCTCCGACCAACCCCATGGCAGGGGCGGTACTCGAGCTCGGGGCGCTCGAAATCGGTGGAGAGGGCGAAGTTTTAGGGGATGGCTCCTCAGCTGCCTCCATGAACTCGGCAGGAAGGGCCCTGAAAGGCAATGGTCAGCTGAAGCAATGGGAAAGTAAGGGACCCAGAAGGGAGAAGACTTACTCGTCGATGGCAAAGTACTTCCTGCGCTTCAATAGGCGGCAGGGGTAATCATCACCACCCAAGGCTTCCTTTCTCTTCCGAAGGGCCTCGAAGTCTACGCGAAAGTGGCCTACGAGCTCGGCGCAAGGGTCTGTCCGCGGTGAGGAGGAGGCGTCAAGGTGATCGGCGTCAGGGGCATCGGCCTGGAGTGCGCCGCCAGGCGTCGCCTCGTGGGGGATGGCCGGGGCCTCAGGAGCCTCGGCCCTAGGAGCCACAGGGCGCGACTCCACGCCCGCCGCTTCTCCAGGGCAGGCTTCAGGAGATTCCACCTCAGAAGCCCCGTGCAGCGTCAGTATCTCAATAGCAGCCTCCGCGGCCCCCGGCAGTCCTCGCCTCCTAGCTCCATCACCAGAGGCAGGACCACCACAAGCAGCCGAAAGAGCAACCACAGCAACTGGGTTCTCGCGGGGCCCTGTGAGGCCGATTGGGTGTAGCCCCCATTCATCTAAGCTGGGCATCTGCTTCACAAATTCGGACCTACCTGAGCAAAGATACAATAAGGCAGTCCCTTGCCGATGGCTGCCTGGGGAAGGATCGCCAGTCAGGACCTTGAGCACCGTCCTCAGCACCTCGGGCGCCAGATCTTCCTCCTGGAGCCTCATACGGTCTCCACGCCCCTCAAAGGCCCACATCCGACGGGAATGACGCTGGAGAGGAGCAATCCGGCGCTGAAGGAACTCCTTCACCACCTTGGGTGCCGTCACATCAAGTGCCCTTAAGTTCCCGAAGCGACGCCAGATGAAGGCGAGCTGGGGGCTCGTGAGCATCTCATGACCCCAGCCCGAGTTGGGGACAGCGAGCAAGGTTGGGTGCGAGAGCAGGGGGCTGGGCACTCCGACATCCACGTACAGCCACCGCTCTCGGAACCCAACCGCAGGAGGAGGAAGGCTGAAATCGATCCCCGAGGCAGCCGTCTCTGGCACAGCAAGGAAGCTCACGCACCCTGAGCATTTATTGGGGTTGCTCAAGCGCAAAGAGAAGAAGTGGCGCGAAAGGGCAATGGAAGGAGGAATGCCCACCATGGCCTCGCAAACAAAGGCGAAAACGGCGAGAAGAGTAATGGATTCGGGACCCAAGTGCATCATGTGGATCTGATAATGGGAGAGTACAGCATTGAAGAAATCGGAAAAGGGGGGAACTAGACACGCCCACAGGGCATCAGCGAAGAATCGGACCTCGGTGACTACTCTCTCAAAGGAGGAGTGAGATACAGGCCAGACCGTCGTGCTCCTGCACTCGTTAAAGATGGTGGCGAGGGCATAGCTGACCTTGTCCAAGGCTTCTGGATTAAGTATGATCGACCGATCGACGGCGGGAGCCGCCGACAGCGGCGAGCAGGGCAAAGGCGCGGGCTTCTTCCCCCTCTCCTTCTTCGTTGAAGCCATGGTGATGGGAAGGGGGAAGAGTTCGAGGTTGGATTGGAAGCAGAGGTTGGAGCTTAAGGGGGAGGAAGAACAGGAGACGCGCGAACGGCGAAAAGGGGAATGGCTGTGTGCAACCACGGGTCCGCCTAGCCGGGCATGTACTGCGGCATCGTGGGGAAGCGGAGACGCCCACGTCCAATCAACCGCCACGTGGCGCCCAATGCCGCAGGCTGTTTGGGCCCGCGGCGCTTTGCACTTGTCCCTTCGCTTCTCCGCTAAGCCAAGTCCGAGCGCGCCTTGGGCCCGGGGGCTACTGTCGGCATTCTGGGAACGGGGGTACCCAGACTTGCCTGCCTGCGGCCTGTAGCGTGGCTCAAGGAGTGGCCCAGTACGGCCCATCTTCATCAACACAAGCTCAAGACCCTCACGAGGGGCCAAGCCTCGCGGGGCAGATGACAGGAAGCTTCCACGGGCGCAACCTCGTCAGGCTGGCTCGTGAGGAGGCGGAGAGATCAAGGCGGGGTACCTCACGAGGTGCTTGTGACGCAAGCCATGATGATCGAAGCCAGGCGGGCGCCGACCTGGGCAGTGTCCTTGTTTCCCCTTTGGTGCAAAGGGGGCAAGCACAGGCCAAGGCATCATGCAAAGGTTACCGTTTCGGTGCAACAAAACCAAGACCAGCAGAACGGCAGGATGGAGGTCATCGTGGAGCCCAGGAAGGCGTCATCGTCAGAGCCTTTGGCAGGCGAGGACCAACTTTAGTCAGGATAAGTGTACTAGATGTTCCCCTTCAAAATGGCCAATTGTTGGCGCCCTTCTGCTCATTATTTGGGAAGAGGACCAGGGCCTCGCTCTATAAATAGGACTAGCCGCCCTCAAGGCAAAGGGGGACGGACAGACAGATGGAGAGGGGAGATCGACCATTCGAACCCTAGCCAGAACCACCACACCAACACAAGAACTCCTCCCCTCGCGAGGTTGTTCTTCCCTTGTATTGTTCATCATCAGCCCCTGAGGCAATCCACACACCACACACTGGAGTAGGGTATTACACCACAATGGTGGCCTGAACCAGTATAAACCTTGTGTCCCTTGTGTTGTTCTTCGTGTAGCCTAGATCCTTTGCGAGGCGACGAGATGTGAGTCGATGGGGGGAGTGATCTCCGCGCGCACCCCAGAGTTTGAACCTTAAGGGTCTGCCAGAACCCGAAATCCTACAAGGTCTTAAGAATTGTGATAGCAGTGGAAATAGTGGTCCAATTAGCAACAAAAAAGCCAAAAAACATGTGGTAGGCCCAACTGCAATGTATTTATGAAACTTATGCACTTGTGCATGCCTTCCAATCTAATTTATATCTTCTTGAAGGATGACTACAATGAAGGCATGTGTGTTGAGCATCCAGATGATTGGGAGCAGCAACTTTTTCATGCAAAAGTAATGTATAACACATCAGGTGGCATGCCCCATGGTCGTCTAGCAATAGCAGATGGCGGTCTTAAGAAGGCCGATACCATGGATGTTGCAAAAGCAAGTAACATAAGACCATCCAACTCCATGGCTTACCAAAAGCTCTATAAAAAATATCTAGATGTGGTTAACATCAATCACAACCTAATAAATGAGAAGCTATTTTGACTCGCTGTTTAAATTGTCAAGACTGTCTTATTGAGGTAATGTTCTACTTTTTATACTTTGAAGATTGAGTGAGAAGAAATCAACCATAAAGTTATCATTTCTTTGTATAGGGGTTGTATGGTAAGCTTGAATTTGAAATACCAGAAGATGACGATGATGATGATACTGCTAACGATGTTCCTGACCATACAAGAGATGAGAGTGTAAGTTTCAATGCTTAGCTTATAAATCTCATTCCAAATGATTGAAACCAATTATTTTCACTGCATGTGTTTTAGTTTCTATGGTACTAACATGTCGTTTTAGATATGTATAGAACCAACTGTTTTGTGCTCCTTGTGTTTGTAGTAAATAGGAAATGTTAACTAGTAGCATAATGTATATTGAGTTGTAAATGGTTGTTATTCTCTTGTAGGTTGACGTTGCTGCTGTAGGTGGGTGCTCTCATGCTTCAGCACACAATGAAAATATTGACAACTCCACCACTCAAGATGTGGCCTAGCTCTTGTGGATTTTTTGATGATGCGTGATATTTTGCTGACCTAAGTAGGACATGTGGTACACGAAGATGGATGCTATGGTATATTTGACTTGGTGACTCATTGAGTTTACTGTTCCTTGAATACTTCTTTTGTGGCACGAACATTATAGTACCCCTTGTGCTGAGTAGTTGGGATAATTGTTGCAAGTCATGTTGTGTTTGATGTTTGGCTATACCGAGATGACAAGAAGCTATATGAACTATTATGGTTATGGAAAACACATGGATAAATTTATTGTTTCTCTAGTATATGTGCCATGTATATATGTATGTTCTTTTTGTGATGAGCTGGATGCCCATCAAGGAGTGGACATCGAATTATAAATTCATATTTGTATATGTATGTAATGGAAATATCCCAGGCATTATGTATTCTTGACAGTCGGTTTCACTATTTTTTGACGTTGGGGCAACAAAATACAAGCCTGTTGACACTTGACGGCTACCACGCTACCATCAAGAAACGTATGTTCTTTCCTGTCGACTGTCTGCTATCAAGAAAGACCTCTTAATCTTGACAGTTACCACCGTCAAGTAAAGAACTCACATCAGGAACACATGTTGTGACAGCTGCTATCAAGGATGCACATCAGGAAAGTCTTCATGACAATCACCATCAACAACAAACATCAAAAGCTTTCTTGACAGCGACCGTCAAGAACCAACGTCAAAAGCTTTATTGACAGCCACCATCAAGAATGAATGTAAAAAGCTTTATTGACAGCCACCGTCAAGAAATCACGTGAAGAAAGCTTTCCTGACAGCCGCCATCAAGAAACCACATTAAGAAAGCTTTCGTGAGAGTGACCATCAAGAATCCATGTCAAGAAAGCTTTCTTGACAGTGACACGTCAGGCTTTAACAACCTTTTCCTAACACTATTCCTGACGTGTCATTCTTGATGGTCAACGTCAAGAATGATCTTTCTTGACGGTTTTAGTGACTTTCTTGATGTGTGGCAGCTGTGGGGAAAACCTTATATCCAGTAGTGAATATTTGAATTGGAGATCGTATGGTACATGTAGTTCATAGTGAAATATGATTACTACTATATGCATGTTTTCTGTTATCAAGATAATATTTAAATGATGGTATAACTTGACAACAATCGTATTCAAATAAGGAAAATTGATTCAAATTTAGTCCATATGGTAGACGACAATATATATGTTCATAGGGTAGAGTAAAATGTTCATATAAGATGGAAGATCAAAATGTAGGACTACATCCATTATATACCACAAGGTCACCTAACGATATATTCGAATTCAACATAACATGGATTCAAAAATTGAAATTTGAGATCTTGGCATTTGTAATCATATAAAAAGGGACATGAATCTTTCTTGTGGTGGGAATTGATTTGTTTTTGTTGTTGTTGAGGGAAGTGCGAATTGATTTGGTACTATACAGGGTAATCTTGTTTTCTCCCAATTTTTTTACATTTTTCTTGTAGTTTTTTCAATGGCATTTATAGCAATATAGTAAAAGGGGACATGACTCTCTTATGTATTGTATGAATTGTTTTTTTTGTACACGTTAAGTTTGTTCTACCAAACATGGAATTCGCGCCTTGTTATCCCGAAATTTTCAAGCTCGAGTATCTTTTGTCTCTTCTACTGTGAAACTCCCACCTCTTCAACTTGCGTCGCGCCTTGTTATCCCGAAGTTTCGACGCGCACAAAAACTCCCTCCTCATCTGAAATCGGTCCCGTGACCCAGACACGTGAAATCCCCCTTCTACCCCTCAGCCAAAAATGCCGCCTCGACGTCGCGTGGTCAAAATCAGTGGGGGTACGTCTGTAACTTACCCTACATTTAGGACAAGCGCGTCCCTAAGCCATGGCTCCCCCTAC
>NC_041387.1:60217092-60247677 GCF_002162155.2 Triticum dicoccoides | reverse complement strand
AAAATCCCACGCTCCTCTGTCGACCTCCCGACCGCCGCCCAGCCGGAGACTCTTCCCCAACGACGTTGTCCACCGCAACACCTCACCGTCCCTCATTCACCGCACTGGATGAGGATCCATTATGGATCTCGTTGTCCCGCCAGATCAGCCGCTCCCATCCTCCACCTCCAAGGAGCTGCCCAGACGTTCGCCTCGTCTATCGCACCACCTTCATCCCCACAGCGCCGTCTTGACCTGCCCCACCGGAACCGCATCACCCTCACCAATTCCTCCAATGAAGCCAAGGCCTACTCGGCGCCAGCAAGGAGGTTCTATACTCATCGCTGCATTTTATCTTTTATTCGATCTCACGGGGCTGCCGGTGCTCGATACCGAGCAGCCATGGCGGGTCTCCATCGACGGGGTCGTCGCTGGCCACTTCATCCACGACGTCTCTCCCCCATGTCGTTGCTTCCTCGATGGGCACACCAGCACTAGCTGTTGCTGCTCCGGCTCTCGCTCGCGCTGCTGCTACTCCGGCTCTCGCTCGCGATGCGGCCCTGTTCTTGTTGTCGGTCGCGCTACTGCATTGCTCTTGCTTTAGTTTGTGCTGCTACTCTGCTCTGCTATTATTGTCGGTCGCGTCGCTGCTCCGCTCTTGCTCTCATTCATGTTGCTGCTTTGCTCTTGCTCTCGCTCTCGCTGCTACTGCTGCACGACCTCCGGCAGCTATAGGAGTTGTTGCTTTAGGACTCACTTGCGATGCTGCTGCACGAGTTGCTCTCTACTAGTGTGTTCTCTGCTTGAGCGGCTACTGATTTAGATCACTGCTTCTCTGCTACTAGTGCTCGAACACCCTAAACTTCTATTACAATGCTCTGGTACTAGTTCAATCAGTTTCAACAGTAAAATTCAATTTTGACTGTAAAGTTTAGTTTCTTCAGTTAAGTTCAGAGTGAACAGTATTTACAACATCTGTCGGAGCGGTCGTGGCACAAATGAAGCATTTTACATCTAGCACTTTTTGGTGATGTATTTTACATAATCTATTGCAGATGATATTAGAGTCCCACTTCAGATTAACGTTGTTTGTCTTGTCCTGCTTCAGCCTCGCCATCGTACACCTCACCGGAGCTGCTCCAACGACGGAACCGTCCATCACGGTGGAGCAGTACCCTCAACACCATATCTAGAGGCCTTAGATCTCCTTCCTTGCCTCCGATAGTCACACCAGCATCACCATCCTCCACGTCCAACCCAGTGATGCTGAGGTCGACAAGGCTATGCCAAAGAGGTTGTACACTCGTCGCATCACTTTGTTACTCTACATTCATGTCTATCCCTCGGGGATCCTTTGGTTCAAAGTAGTTGCAAATCTAGAAATAAATGAATCGTGGTCACAAAGTTAACAGGGAGAAAACTAAATGCTCTTTTGAACCACAATTTTAATCAGTTTAGCAAGATAGCCATTATATGATACTAATGTGGACCAAATCTAAGCTCACAAAATATTTCAAGGACAGGCTTCAAATTGTTGAAGACTACCTACTAGAATTGCCACTGGTTCAAGGAAAAAAGTGAAGGAAAACATAGGAATTGGAAACTTTACTATGGTACTACTATTCTAGCATTTGGTTAGAAGGAATGGACCAAAGCAAAACTGAAGGATTTTTTTCCTTTGGTGTCTCTTTCAAAGAAAAAACGTAGGAATTTTAATATCCACTTGGACGTCCTTTTCAAATTAATATGCATGAAGAATAGGACTAATTGCATTACTGGCATAATAAGATTCTTATTATTCCATTTTCCCGTGGTTTGACTTTAATTTGACCATGTTTCTCCATTCTTGTGTTCTTCCAATTCATGTGAACCAAACACCCAGGTTGACAGAAATCCTATGTTTGCAAATGCTCTGTTTTGCATGTGCATTCCTATCCTATTCTTGTGTTCTTCCTGTCTCTGCGTTTATAGAATCCTCCAATTCTAAGGATCCCTTATAGATTTACTTCATTTTAAGATAGGTGTCAAAGAAAACTCTGTGTGTTATGGCCTGCTCCTGCCGTGCCGTCATCCACCCCACCCAAGGTGCACCATCGATGAAAGTGTTCACTGCAGCAGAGATCCCCCCTATAGAGTTTCTTTCACCGCCTCAGATCATCTTCCTCGTTGCCGGGAGCCACGCCAACTGCATTACCATCATCGACTGAGCAGATGAACCTAAGAACTACATAGTTCCGGAAGAGAGGTTGCAATCTTTCGTGCCTGCTTACATTATACATTAGTTATTATTACCTGCTACTTTATCATCATGTTCACCTCTTAGACTCTGAGTCAGGTCCAAACTAATGTTTAAACTTGAGTTTTAAAATGCATGTGGGGCACATATCAAGGCAACAAAAAATAGTATTTGTCTACTATCTAGTTCATCTGGGGTCTTCTATTGGTTCATGTTGGGTGGGCAACAAACAGTAGATGATCCATCGTCTATCGTTTTAAACTGAAGCTATAATCTACCTGCTATCATTAGTTTTGGATCTATCCACTCGTTTGCTACCATCAGTCTTGATTTCCGCATGCACCGCTTAGGCCTTACATAATCTCACTATGTTTTTATTATGCATGTCAGTTATTGTACACAATCGTACGGTACATGTAGAGAAAAGAGAAGATCGTTGCGTGGGAATATAATGTCATGCAGACGCCGCTCCATGGTGGGAGAAGTGGGCCCCCCTCCCGCCATTCCAGATTGTATTCCAGAGGAAGATAACTATTCAGAGGGGGATTCAGAGGGAGCCGACCACCCCTATTTACCCCCTGAGGTGTTTGCTCTAACCTGGCATGCTGATGTTGGTGATATCATGCATATGGATCCTCACATTGCTTACATTACACATCTTACATGTCATCAACTTAGTTTAGATTTGCTTTGTGTGAATGCTACCTGTTGGGTTCTATATCATACTCCCATTGTTCCTAAATATTTGTCCTTTTAGATATTTCAGCAAGTGACTACATACGGAGCAAAATGAGTGAATCTACACTCTAAAATATGTGTATATACATCTATATTTGGTAGTCCACTTAAAATCTCTAAAAAGACAAATATTTAGGAACGGAGGGAGTATATGGGAATTATGCAATGCCATCTTCTTTAGCCAGGCATCATATACGTGAATCATGCAATGCCATCCTGTTTAGCCAGTCATCGTATATGTGAATTGTATCGTGCCATATTTTTTTCATAATGTATTCCATTTGTCAAAAATGTTTATACGTTCATCAACTCTTCCTATGCATCAGCCATTTGAGTCAGTCATGGGGAAATCTGGAGTGAAAACAAGGTCTTTTGAGCAGTCAGTGCTACCTGTCGATGCAGATTTCTTGCTGGTTACAGATAGCTCCTCAGAGGAGGATTCAGAGACATATGACCAGTCGTATCCCCCCCTGATGTGTATGCTCTAACTTGGTAGGGTTATATTGCTCATATCATGCATATGGTGTCTTGCATTGCCATGCCATCTGCTTAGATTAGACATGCTTTGTGTGAATGCGTCATGTTTGCTTTCTATATCAGATATGTGAATTATGCAATGCCATGTTTTTTAGCCAGCTATCATATATGTGAAGTATGCATCACCATGTAGCCAGGCATCATATATGTGAATTATCTCATGCCATACTTTTTTTCATTACGTATTCCATTTGTCGACAATTTGTGTATATTGAACTACTCTTCATGTGTATCAGCCATTTGAGCCAGTTATGGAAAAATCAGGAGTGAAAATAAGGTCTTCGGGCAAGCAATGGTACTTGTTGAAGCATATATCTTGATGGTTATAGGTAGCTCCTCACAGGAGGATTCAGAGACACATGACCAGCCCTATATCCCACCTGGGGTGTATGCTCTAACTTGCAATGTTTATATTTCTCATATCATGCATATGGTGTCTTGTATTGCTTAGTTTAGACATCATATGCACAATATTCAACTCCATCTGCTTAGTTTAGAGATCATACATGCGAGTGCCAGCTGCTTAGTATATGAATCAATTATGTCAATTATATCATGCCATTCTATATACTTAGACAACATGTATGTGAATTATTTCATCCCAAACTATTTTAGAAAGACATCATATAGTTTTGTCATGTCATCATGTTTAGATACTCATCATATGTTGAATTATGCCATTATATCATGTTAAGTTATCCATCATATATCTGAAACTGTGTCATGCTATCCTGTTTAGTTAGCCATCATATATGTGAAAATTGTGTCATGTTGTCATGTTTGGTTAGACAACATATATGTGAATTACCACACCTGTCTATCATACAATGTCTATACGTTCAATTTCTTTTCTTGTTTATCAGCCATTTGAATTGGAGGGGGTGATGGCAGTATCTAAGGGGGTAAAAACCCGTTCTTCACAAAAGATGGCGCTACCCGTCGATGCAGATAGAACCATGGTTGTACTGGCCAACGAACTAGCCCCACCACACATAATCAAGACTCTTCCAGATTGCACACTTACACCATTGGACAGAGAACTAGCTGCAACCCATCTAACACCAACCCCAGCGGATAGTAACCCACTTCTAGTTGACACAACACCATGTCCACCACAGAGTACTCCCCACACGACCAGTTTGTAAAGCAACAACAGTGCCCAAAGCACAAAGACCACCACGGAGAACCCAAACTCCATGTTTAAAGCAGAAGAGCAACTGTTCTCAGGTCAAATTCTATAGCTATGGTCCATACTCCTTTGCTCTTGCATCACTGCATTTACTCATACCAACTACTTTCGAATTTGAAGGATCCAATTGAAACTCCAATGGCGCAACAGGTATGTTTTAAACCTATTTCTTTAACTGGATTGTTGTTCTAACTTCTTGCTCTATGTTGATTTTAGTTTCAGTTGTATAAACATTTATGTTCTCATGTGATGCACATTACAAGTGTTTCCAGTGTTGTGTAGTTTCTCACACTTATATTCTGTTTCTATCTATGTTGTTGTGTCTTAAAACTATATGATTTGAACTGTGTCTCTATCTTGATTTGGCAACATAAACTAAAATTATATGGGCAATATAGTGACCATAGTACATAGATATATGTTTATTTCACGTTGTTATCTTGTCCACCTTACTACTGAACCGGTTTACCAAAATGAGTTTCATATACTACATGTTAAACCTGTGATGTGTTTGCTTGTTTCTCTTGTAGAATGCGAATAGAATATTGGAGAAGAGCACCCCACTATGCAATGGTAGAGAGAGTAATGCAGATAAGGTTCAAGATAGTGAGACAACTCTGTTAGTCTCCAAAAAGGTGATAAAAAGATCTTGTAGACAGTGAGACAACCCCACAGTCTTGCGTTGATGTAGTGTTCGAGTTACTGGCCAGTACCGCTGGCACAAGCTCTTCGAACTCGCTGCCTGAATCACTTCGGCTTCTTCGTTCTCAACTACAAGCTAAAAGGCATCAGTCAGCTGTGCTGCGGCAAGAAGCCGAAGGACTGAGGAAGTTCCTTTCAGATGCATACTTTCTCGTGCAACAACAAGCGCTGGAGGATTTAAGCGCCAAACAAGAGAAAGTTAATAAGCTTGCTAAGCATCTTGCCAGCATTATGGGTACCCAGGATATTGTTTCTTGAGATCTTCTGAAGTGGTTTCAGTTTTGGACTTGTTTTGTTGTGGCATTTATTTGCACTGGTCGCCAACTTTGACAACCAGTGTATGTGATATGCTGCTTTATTCCCTATATTTGCACTGGTGGCGAACTTTGATGCCTAGTGGTTGTAATATGTGTAATAGCCATGATAGCCTAGCGTAAGTTGCTTTCTTATTTATTTCCTTGTTGTCTTGTTTATTTGTTTGCTTGTAGTTAGTGATGTTCTTTTTCCGCGGTTTGCTAGTGGCCGCAATAACCTATTTTTTTAAACTAGGCCATAATAACCATGGGCTACATATTTACTGCAGTGACCATGGGCCTCCTACAGGCCATAGAAACAATGGGCCTTCTACTGCCCGTAGAAACAAGGGGCCTTCTACGGGCCGTAGCATCAATGGGCCTTCTACGAGCTGTATGATCGATTGGCCAAACATGGGCCAATAATGGACCGCATTATGGCTTGTAAACGGGCAGAGTTGGAACCGCCCATTCATGGGCCGACCATAATGGGCTGTCATTAATCGGCCATATTTGATGACGCTATGAAAACGACCCAACGGATTAATGGGCCACAAACGGGCCGACTGTAACCACAGGCTGAATTTGGCCCACAAGCAGAAAAGACTAGTAACGGGCCGATGAATGCTGGAAATGAGCCCAAGAATAAATGGGCCATGAGAAGGCTGAAAGATAACATGGGCTGGAAGTGGCCCAATGGAATAATGGGCGTTAATGGGTATAAAGCGATACACTATAAATTACGGGCATGTTTCACCACGGGCCGTTAATGGGCCAAAAGTTACAAAGGGCCTCATATGGGCCGAAAGATGTCATGGGCCATACATGGGCTGCAAGTTACAACAGGATGGAATCATATTGGACGACCCAGATGACGCTACTGGGCCTAATTCGGATAGGCTGTAACGGGCCATGAGTTAGCGGGCTGTAAATGGGCTATATGCGAATAGGCCGTTAACAGGCTTTTCGTGGGCCGGCCCGCTACCTTTTGACCAAGTCAAACGGGCTGACCTTTTCACCAGAATGGGCCTCTATTGACCTTTTCATAGGCACCTCCGGTCCAATGAGTGGATGACATCTGTCCCAACGGTGAGCCGACACGTGGTTCCTCTAGCCATTGAGAATTTTACACGTGGAAAATCCCCATTGGTCCGGGCTGTTAATGGGTTATTGTATCCAAAACCGGACCTGATAGCTTAACGGCGACCCGTTATGGTGGATGCCACATGTCGGTTACCCTTGACGAAAGCACTTCCATGAAGCGCCATTTATCGTCATGGAAGTGGACACTTCCGTGATGATAATTTTGGTAATGTCATGGAACACTTCTACGACAACATAGGTATGACTATCTTGATTCTGTCATAAAATCGTCATGGATGTACATGCATGACAGAAAACGTGACCTACTGTGACAAACATGTATCATCATGGAAGAGTATTTTTTTGTAGTGTACTACCTCTCCCCATGAGCGGTACTACCTCTACGGGCGGTACTACCTCTCCACCCAAGCGGTACTACCTCTCCGGGCGGTACTACTGATGAAGCCATGAACCTAGGGTAGGGTCATGGACCTGACCAAGGTACCCTCCCCCAGGACATCACTAGAAGAAACTGTCTTTCAGTCGACCTGGAAGAATTCCACTCAACGGACTCAAAGACACTCGACCATGAAGACTCACTCGACCACCAGGAGATCTAGAGTCACTCTCCATCCAATGGTCTGTTATTAAGTAGTCTTTATGGCCATGATATCACTTTATGTAAGACGTTACCAGTAACACCAGGTCTTTATGTACATTGAACCCTCCGCTACGTGGGCTGGCTGGGGTCCTGGCGCACTCTATATAAGCCACCCCCTTCCACAGGCAGAAGGGTTTGCACCCCTGTAACTCTCACGCATATAATCTAGTCGACCGCCTCCGGGCACCGAGACGTAGGGCTGTTACTTCCTCCGAGAAGGGCCTAAACTCGTAAAACTCTTGCGTATACGACTACTCCATAGCTAGGATCTTGCCTCTCCTTTAGTACCACCCTACATTACTGTCAGACTTAGAACCACGACAGTTGGCGCCCACCGTGGGGCAGGTGTCTTAGCGACTTATTGGAGAAGTTGCAATTTTTTCCGATCGCCTTCATCATGGTTTCAGGTGGAGTTTTGGTCAAGGGCCACGAGATCCGTCTCGGCGCGCTCACGTTCATCGCCGATGACTCTGCCTGGCTTCAGGAGGCTCCACTCGACGTCGATGCGCTCCCAGTCCGCGGAGCGACGCACTTTTGCGCGTGCATCCGCGGTATCCTCCTGCGGCAACCGTCGACCCAGTATCGACCGGTTTTTGTGTCATCCTCCCTCCCAGCTTCCCGCCAGTGCAAGCACTCCGGTCGGTTGAGGCTTCAGCGGTGGGTGAGGCACGCGGTGGCTCGCCAGTCGACCACCGCCCAAGTCACGGCAATCGAGCCCGATGAATCTCTCTATGGCCTGTTCGACCTATCGACTGGCTCCACAGAGACTGCATCCGAGTGCGACAGCAGTGATCCAGCGGTGGAGGTCCTGATGGTCAACGGACCACACGGTCCCCCCGGCTTTCCTGGTGCCGAGGGAGGTAACAGCGGAGGCGATCCGTCGCATTCCCATGAGGAATACCTTCCCGAGTCCCTCAATTCGCTGCAGAGGGAAGAACTTTGCCGCTGGAACATGGATGCCCTTAATACTCCTGTCGTTGGCGAAACCCCTGAGGCTCGCGCCTTGGAGGATGCACGCTTGGCCAACCTAGCTAAGCGCACTTGACTGGAGAACCTTCAGCGAGCACTCGACGATCGTGCGCGACAACGGGTCCCTGACTCCACACGACGTCAGCTCTTTCCACCTCCGACTCAGGTATATCGAACTCCAATTCAGAATTTAGCAGCTGCAGCCCGTATAGCAGAATCAATTCAGCCTTCCCAGTCAGAGGCTGGCAGAGGCTTGATGCAGATCAGAGATTTGCTCCGGGCAGCAGGAGATCAAAATTCAGGTGTATCACAGTTACGGAACAGGATTCACAGCAAATCCGTGGCTGCAAATACGGTCCAGTCGACTCATAGCCCCAGATCGCCCCCGAGGCGTGAAGGGCGTGGAGACCGGCATGATCAGTATAGGAACCGTGAGCAGTATGATCACCAATTCGATCGCGATGATCGACATCGAGTGCCCACCCCTCCCCCTAGGGGTGGATCCTACGTACCTCGACAGCAGGATGATAGACGCCAGCACAGTGGCGGGCAAAGAATTCCAGTCGACCCTAGGGAACCAGGCTTTGATGCGAGATCCATCATCGTTCAAGGTCTGGTCGACCGGAATAGAGCTCACAGAGAGGGTCACGACAGAGATGTACCCACCAGCAGTCGAGTGCATGTCTCCGGACCAGAGTGTTTCAGCAGAGCCATCAGAGCCGCAGTGATTCCTCCCAACTTCAGGTTGGCGACTGGAGTCAGTAAGTTCAACGGTGAGTCTAAGCCCGATACTTGGCTTGAGGACTACCGAGTGGCTGTCCAGATCGGCGGCGGAAATGACGAGGTGGCCATGAAACATCTGCCTCTTATGTTGGAGGGATCAGCCAGGGCATGGCTGAATCAGTTGACACCCAGCAGCATTTACACGTGGGAAGACCTCTCCCGAGTGTTTGTCAGAACATTCGAAGGAACATGCAAGCGACCAGCAGGACTGGCAGAGCTGCTATCTTGTGTGCAGAAGTCGAATGAGACTTTGAGAGATTACATCCAGAGATGGATCACATTGCATCACCTAGTAGAAAATGTATCTGATCACCAGGCAGTTTGGGCCTTCAAGGAAGGCGTTAAGTACAGAGAGCTAAGCCAGAAATTCGGTCGAACCAGAGACATGTCTCTGAGTCGAATGATGGAGATAGCCACCAAATATGCCAATGGTGAGGAAGAGGATCGGCTCCAGAGAGGCAAGCACAAGTCAGTCGCCCAAGAAACCAGAGGAGGGAACTCCAGTCGAAAGCAAAAGCGGAAAGCCGAGCCAGCTGCTCCTGGAGAAACCTTGGTCGTGACTCAAGGAAAGTTCAAAGGAAAGCCCAAAGGGCCTTGGAACCCCAAGAAAGTGAAGGATAAAGAGGGAAATGACGTGATGGATTTGCCGTGTCACATCAACACAAAGAAAGATGAAGAGGGTAATTTCATTTACCCGAAGCATACCACTCGACAGTGTCGACTTCTGATACAGCAGTTCCAGGGGAAATAGTCCAAGGATAAGGAAAAGGAGTCAGACAAAGTTGAGGACAAGGGGGATAGTGAGGAGGAATACCCTCACGTCAATTCCACTCTGGTGATTTTTGTTGACGTTGAGAGCAAAAGTCGACTGAAAGTTATAAACCGAGAGGTGAATATGGTTGCTCCGGTGACACCCAATTATCTGAAGTGGTCTCAGACGGCCATCACATTCGACCAGTCTGATCACCCGATGCACATAGCCGCCCCTGGGAGGCAAGCTCTGGTGGTCGACCCAGCCGTCGAGGGCACTCGACTGACTAAAGTATTGATGGATGGCGGCAGTAGTTTGAATATACTATATGCTGAGACGCTGAAAGGGATGGGCATTCCGAAGTCCAGACTCAGCACAAGCAACATGAGTTTCTATGGAGTCATTCCTGGCAAGAAGGCCGCATCACTTGGCCAGATTGCTCTCGATGTGGTTTTTGGTGATTCCAAGAACTTCCGCAAAGAAAAGCTGACATTTGAGGTTGTAGATTTCCAGAGTGCCTACCATGCTATTTTGGGCAGGCTAGCTTATGCACGTTTTATGGCTCGACCATGTTACATGTACCTCAAATTGAAGATACCTGGCCCTAAAGGCGTGATCACTGTTACTGGTAATCGCAAGAAGGCGGAAGAGTGCTTCCAGAAAGGCTCAAAGATCGTTGATGCTCAAATGGTGGCAGAAGAGTGGCAGGAACACCAGAGGAATGCAGACCCGAGTGATTTGTTGTGAGCCAAGAAGCCCACTACGGAATCAGCGTTTCAGTCGTCCAGTGAGACAAAACCAGTTCACATCCACCCGATCGACCCCAACGCTACTCTGACTAATATCTCCACAACACTCGACCCCAAATAGGAAGAAGCACTCATCCATTTCCTCCGTGAGAACTGGGACATCTTTGCATGGAAACCATCTGACATGCCAGGTGTACCCAGGGGGCTGGTTGAGCATCGTTTGCGACTTGATTCAAAGGCAAAACGTGTCAAGGAACATCTGCGACGGTCCGCTGTCCAGAAAAGGAAGGCTATTGGTGAAGAGGTGGCTCGGCTCTTAGCAGCAGAGTTTATCCGAGAGATTTAGCACTCCGAGTGGCTCGCCAATGTTGTCATGGTCCCCAAGAAGGACAACTCACTTCGCATGTGCATTGACTTTAAGCATATCAATCGGGCCTGCCCGAAAGATCACTTTCCTCTTCCCCGCATCGACCAAATAGTCGACTCAACTGCGGGATGTGAGCGATTGTCTTTCTTAGACGCCTATTCCGGGTACCATCAGATCCGTCTGTATGGACCCGATGAGATCAAAACAGCTTTCATCACCCCATTTGGGTGCTTCTGTTATGTCACCATGCCATTCGGCCTCAAGAATGCCGGAGCCACGTTCATGAGGATGATTCAGAAGTGTTTGCTCACTCAAATCAGTTGGAATGTGGAAGCATACATGGATGACATTGTGGTCAAGTCACGGAAAGGTTCCGACCTACTAACTGACCTCGCTGAAACATTTGCCAACCTCAGGGGGTATGATATCAAGCTTAATCCATCCAAGTGCACATTCGGAGTTCCTGGCTGAAAATTACTCGGTTTTCTTGTTTCCGAACGAGGAATCGATGCAAACCCAGAGAAAGTGGGCACTATACTCCGAATGAAACGACCTGTGCGTGTGCACGATGTTTAGAAGCTTACTGGTTGCTTGGCCGCTTTAAGTCGATTCATCTCTCGTCTCGGTGAGAAGGCATTGCCTCTTTACCGACTGATGAAGAAGTCAGACAAGTTCGAGTGGACTCCTAAAGCTGATGCAGCGTTTGTAGAGTTAAAAACCATGCTTTCCACCAAGCCGGTGCTTGCTGCCCCGATCAGCAAAGAGCCTTTGCTGCTTTACATTGCAGCCACAGGACAAGTCGTCAGTACAGTACTTACGGTCGAGCGGGAAGAAGAAGGGAAAACCTTCAAAGTTCAGCGCCCAGTATATTATATTTCTAAAGTCCTGACCCCATCAAAGCAAAGATACCCTCATTATCAGAAGCTTGTATATGGGATTTATATGACCATGAAGAAAGTTGCTCACTACTTCTCTGACCATACCATCACAGTCGTCAGTGATGCCCCCTTATCAGAGATTCTGCACAATAGAGATGCAACTGGTCGTGTGGCAAAATGGGCGATTGAACTCCTTCCCCTTGATATCAGATTTGAGGCAAAGAAAGCTATCAAGTCCCAAGCAATAGCATATTTCCTCGCCGAGTGGACTGAACAGCAGTTACCGACTCAAGTTCACTCGGAGCACTGGACTATGTTCTTTGATGGCTCTAAAATGCTGAATGGTTCCGGTGCCAGGGTAGTGTTGGTTTCCCCCCGAGGAGATAAGCTCAGATATGTACTCCAGATTCACTTTGACTCCTCCAACAATGAAGCAGAATACGAAGCACTTTGTATGGGTTGCGTATGGCCATTTCACTGGGCATCCGTCGCCTGATGCTACGGTGACTCGGATTTGGTGGTTAACCAAGTGATGAAGGAGTGGGACGTCAGAAGCCCAGCTATGACTGGTTACTGCAACGCAGTAAGAAAGCTGGAGAAGAAATTCGAGGGGTTAGAGCTTCATCACGTACCCCGACTGAAAAATCAAGCAGCTGATGACTTGGTGAAGATAGGTTCCAAAAGAGAAGCCATTCCCAGTGGCGTGTTTTTGGAACATGTCCACGTACCGTCGGTTCAAGAGGATCCTTTCACCGAAGAAGCCCCGCAGCCAAAAAGTGCCACGGATCCGACTGAAGTTGAGGTCCCAGCTGTGGTTGACTTAATCATGGAAGTTTTGGTTATCACTCCCGACTGGACAGTGCCTTACATCGCGTATATCCTAAGGAAAGAGCTCCCAGAGAATGAAGAAGAGGCTCGGTAGATCGTCCGTCGATCCAAGGCCTTTACTGTCATGAGGGGACAATTGTACAGAGAAAGCGCGACTGGAGTCAGCCAGAAATGCATAACACCGGAAGAGGGTCGAATGGTTCTCAACGACATCCACTCGAGGACCTGTGGCCATCATGCGTCCTCTCGGACCATCGTGGCTAAAGCATATAGAGCGGGTTTTTCCTGGCCCGGAGCAAATGAAATGGCGAAAGAGATAGTCGACAAATGTGAAGGATGTTAGTTCTACTCCAATATGTCACACAAGCCCGCCTTAGCCTTGAAGACCATTCCAATCGTCTGGCCTTTCGCTGTTTGGGGGTTAGATATGGTTGGACCACTGGGAACTGGCAGGAGCGGCTTCACACATGTACTGGTGGCAGTCGACAAGTTCACCAAGTGGATCGAAGCCAAGCATATTAAAAATCTTGATGCTGGCACTGCCATCAGCTTCATCAGAGAGTTGATATTCAGATATGGAGTTCTGCATAGCATCATCACTGATAATCGGTCAAACTTTGATTCCGATCAGTTCAAAGCCTTCTACGCTTCTCAAGGCACATGAGTCGACTACGCTTCAGTCGCCCACCCCCACTCGAATGGACAAGCAGAAAGAGCAAACGGCCTAATTCTCAAAGGATGAAACCCCGGTTGATGCGTGACCTCAAGCATGCAGCAGGCGCGTGGGTCGACGAACTTCCATCAGTTCTTTGGGGATTGAGGACTACTCCAAATCGGTCGACTAGGAGAACTCCGTTCTTTCTGGTCTACGAAGCTGAAGCGGTTCTGCCAAGTGACCTGCTTCACAATGCACCGCGAGTCGAGCTCTACTCTGAAGTCGAAGCAGAACAAGCCCAGCAAGACGCAGTCGACCTTCTGGAAGAAGAAAGAGAGATGGCCATGATCCGATCGACCATCTATCAGCAAGACTTGCACCGATTCTACGCCAGAAATGTGAAGAGCTGAGCCTTCCAAGAAGGAGATTTGGTCCTCCGAGTGGACCAACAGAAGCCACACAAACTTGCCCCTACATGGGAAGGCCCCTTCATTGTTACCAAAGTTCTCCACAACGGAGCATACCGTCTTTACAACGTCGATCGCCAGATTGACGAGCCATGACCTTGGAATGTGGATCTGCTCCGCCCCTTTTATACTTAAGTATTCACTCGGATGAGTTGTAATAAAAGTACTTATGTACTTTATTTATCAAAGACAAGAGTTTTATAATTTTCCCAGTGTTTGTTGTTACTTTTGTTCACATAAATCAGTCCCCCAGTGGGTGGCTTAGCTGCGAATCCATTTTGCCTAAGTTTGTAAAAAAAATCCTTACCGAGTGGTGAGCCAGCCTCCCGCTTGGAGGCTTAGTTGCGAATCCATTTCGCCTAACTTTAAACAAAATCCTACCGAGTGGTAAGCTAGCCTTCCACTCGGAGGCTTAGCTGCGAATCCGTTTCACCTAAGTTTAAACAAAATCCTACCGAGTGGTAAGCCAGCCTTCAACTCGGAGGCTTAGCTGCAGTCCAAGTACTCGCCTAAGTTTAAACAAAATTCTGCCGAGTGGTGAGCCAACCTCCCACTCGGGGGCTTAGCTGCAACCTAGTGTTCACCTAAGTATAAAATACAACGTGCGCTCTGCAAGGAGGACGAAGCGCAAGTCAACTGCTACCTTCTCCTTCTGAGCTACGCCACAAATAGAACCTGCACTCCGCAAGGAGGACGAAGCGCAGGTCGACTACTATCTTCTCCTTCCGAGCTACACCACAAATACAACGTGCGCTCCGCAAGGAGGACGAAGCGCAGGTCGACTGCTACCTTCTCCTTCCAAGCTATGCCACAAATACAACGTGCACTCCACAAGGAGGACGAAGCGCAGGTCGACTGCTACCTTCTCCTTCAGAGGTATGCCACGAAAATCCTACCGAGTGGAGAGCAAACCTCCCACTCGGGGGCTTAGCTGCAGCCCAGTGCTCGCCTAAGTTTTTGAAAATCCTACCGAGTGGAGAGCAAACCTCCCACTCGGGGGCTTAGCTGCAGTCCAGTGCTCGCCTAAGTTTTTGAAAATCCTACCGAGTGGAGAGCAAACCTCCCACTCGGGGGCTTAGCTGCAGCCCAGTGCTCGCCTAAGTTTTTGAAAATCCTACCGAGTGGTGAGCAAACCTCCCACTCGGGGGCTTAGCTGCAGCCCAGTGCTCGCCTAAGTTTTTGAAAATCCTACTGAGTGGAGAGCAAACCTCCCACTCGGGGGTTTAGCTACAGCCCAGTCCTCGCCTAAGTTTTTGAAAATCCTACCGAGTGGTGAGCAAACCTCCCACTCGGGGGCTTAGCTGCAGCCCAGTGCTCGCCTAAGTTTTTAAAAATCCTACCGAGTGGAGAGCAAACCTCCCACTCGGGGGCTTAGCCGCAGCCCAGTGCTCGCCTAAGCATGACGAGTACAAGTCGATTGCAATTTGCGCTTCGTCCCTACCTGCAAAAGTGCATCACAAACACTAGTATATATTCCGAACAAAGGACAATGATCATTCTTAGGCGGATGCAAACATATTCAACGGCAAACCCAAGTTCAGATAGCGTCCTACAGATCCAGAAGTGCTCAGGCACCAAGCCTGTTAAAGTTTATCGGTTACAAAAACCACTCGGCATTCCGAGGCAAATTTAAGGCATCAAGCATAGAAGTTTTATACTCCTCCTGTGGAGGACTGGAAGGCGCAACGAACTCGTCCAGGTTGATTCCATCTGCGATCCGAGTGGCAGCAGCAATGAAGGTCTCCATGAAAGATCAGAAGTCATGCTTCTTGGTATTGGCCGCTTTGAGAGACGCCAGCTTGTTCTCTCGCGCGTCCTTGCAGTGAACACGGACCAGAGACAGAGCAACGTTGGCACCACACCTGGCAGAAGACTTTTTCCATTCTTGCACTCGACTTGGAACTTCGTTCAGTCGAGTCATCAGAGACTCGAGGTCGTTCTGAAGTGTTTCTCCCGGCCAGAGTGCTGTGTCGATGCGTGATGTTGCAACCTTCAGTCTCGCAAGATAGTCGACCACAGCAGCAACGCGAGACTCGAGACGGAGCACGTTCATGGCGGCTTCATCCTTCACAGGAGAGTTGATGGGATCTAAGCCAGTCTCCACTCGACTAGTCTCCTCTTCAATGTTTTGGCAGAATTCTGTGGATATGATCCAAGGATAAGCTAACGTTCCTACAATAAGTCAGTGATTACCAGTCGGATATAAGGGGTTACCTTCGAGCATGAGGAATAACTTCTTGGCGAGCCCCCCCAGATAAGCCTCTAAGTCGTTCTTCTTTCCCACCAGTTCGTTAGCCTTGTCACTCAGGGCCATCTTGTCATTCTTCAATCGGCTGACCTCCTTGTTGGCCACGTCAAGAGCAGCTATCACATTGGTATTCTCCTCTTCAAGTTTGTTGATTGAAGCCAACTTTTCTTCTGCGAGTTTCGTCTTGTCTGAAGCCGCTTTCTGCGCCTCGGCGAGGTCAAGGTCCTTCTTCTTCAGAGCATACCTTAGTTTATCTGCGAAATGACAGTGAGGTCAGACTCGGGAATGGACAAAAAATAAGGGCAGTCGTCAAGGTTCTCACCAAACATACCTTTTGTCTCCTCCTTCGCCTTCGTGAATTTCTCCTAGACAAGCTTCAGATCAAGTTCGAGCTGGATATGCTTGTTCTGCAACTTAGTATAACGAGCCACAAGCTCGCAAGATTTCTGCGGAAGATCAATCGACAGACATCAAAGACAGGTCATTTCCGAGTGACTAAGAGAAAAATCGTAGCATTTCTAAGACTACAGCCGAATCAAAAATTTCAACTGTAGTCTCGGGGACTACACCCAGTGGGTGCACTCAGCGTGCCCCCACTGGTTCTACCGGCTCGGATCGATCAGTCGACCGAAAGTAGCTAACTGCCAACAGTTAGACACAGTTTCAAAAAAAAAGAGAAAGAAAGCAAAGTATTCTTCAGACCATAGCCGACTACCAGCAGTCGACCACGGTCTCGGGGACTACACCCAGTGGGTGCACTCAGCATGCCCCCACTGGTTCCATGATTCCATTCGACCAGATCGAGTGAAGAAAGTAAAAGAGAAAAAAGTTCAAGACATAAAGACTACAGTCGACTGCCAGCAGTCCACCGTAGTCTCGGGGACTACACCCAGTGGGTGCACTCAGCGTGCCCCCACTAATCCAGACATTTCAATCAACACATCCAGTGGGTGTATGACAAGTATTAAGATTTTCAGAAAGAAAAATTGTCAGGTATCATATCCTAACAGAACAGGCGGTGGTCAACTAACCTGGACATTGCTCTGAAGAGCTGAACTTGCATCATAAGCTGCTTGGCTGGCGTCTCAGATCGCCTTCACCTGCTCCATCATGACCCCCGCCTGGCGTATGGCTTCCTTGGCAGCACCTGCTTGGTCCTCTGGGACGTGGTGTGTGGAGAAGAGGGGAGGTGGATCAGCACTCGACGACGGAGGGTGGACACTCGTCAATGGCACCGCAAAGGACACGGTAGCCCGAGCAACATTGCCCCCCTCCGGAACCAATGTCTCAGGCGCTGATGCAACCTGAGCAGTCTTGCAAGCAGACGCTTTCCTGTTCCTCCTTTGCCTTAGTGGCTCCTCATCATCGTCGTCGGGGAGATCAATGATAATGCTAGGTGGAGCTACAGAAAAGGTTCAAAGTTAAAAATGAAGATCCGATCGACCGAAAGTGAAACTGCACAGATCATACCAGGATTGGAAGTGGCAACATCCTCCATTTCTTGATCTTCATGCCTGGCTAAGGTCTCAGAAGTAGCAGCACTGCGATTTCAGAAATCAGTGGGTCAGCAATCGGGTCGACCAAGAATATATCCATGTTGAAAGAGAAAACATGAGTTATGCCATTACCCAGAAACAGTCGGAATCTCCATCCTCATCTTTGGTAGGGCCTTCGCCGGTTTTGTCGGTGCCGCTCAGGGTTGCTTCGACACTTTCTCAGTCAGCGCCGGAGAAGTCGTCCGAGGGCATTTGGTCGACTGCCCAGCAGGCACGGCTCCCTTGCCACGCTCGACTGCAAGATCATGGGCGAGCTTGGACCGTCTTTCAGTACGAGGAGGCTCGACTACCTCCTCCTCTTCCTCCTCCTCTTCCTCATCAGAGCCAGCATCTTCTTCACCCTCGTCGCCGTCCGACTCCCACTCCTCCTGGCTTTCACATCCACTTCCTTCTTCTTCTTTGGTCTGTTCTTGCGCCCCGTTTGGCATCGAGTACATCTCGGTAGTGATCTGGAAGACAACAAACAAGATAAAGGTCAGTCGACCGAATTGCAGCAAAGCAGAATGAAGAAAACAGAATCACAGTCAGAGAAATGTAGTCAGACCTTGTCTGGTTCGTAGGACTGGTCGAGTGGCGGGATCCTCCTGGATCCACGAGGATTATCTCTGTTCCCCGTGATGGCAGTCATCCACCTCTCCAGAGTGACATCGTCGACCTCCTCCGGGTGGACCCGAGTGGTGTCTTCAGTACCAGAGTACAACCACATCGGATGGCCCCGATACTGAAGTGGCTGAATGCACCGTCGAAGGAAAACCTCTAGAAGATCCATGCCCGTCACTCCGTCGCGAATGAGCTGGACCACGCGCTCCATCAACATACTAACCTGAGCCTTCTCCTCTGGAAGCACCTTCAGAGAAGATGGCTTATTCACTTGGTCCATGGAGAATGGGGGGAGGCCAGTCGACTACCCTGGCGTCGACTGGTCTTGACAGTAGAACCAGGTCGACTGCCACCCTCGAACTGACTCGGGAAGGGTCATGGCTGGAAAGGCACTCTTACTCCTCATCTGAACTCCAAGACCCCCACACATCTGGATTACTTGGGTTATCTCATCATTTGGGCTAGCCTTTTTCACCATCTGAGAGCGACAGGTGAAAATGTGTTTGAAAAGACCCCAGTGCGGCCGACAACCCAAGAAGTTTTCGCACAGAGACACGAAAACGGCGAGGTAGGCAATGGAGTTGGGTGTGAAGTGATGGAGTTGTGCCCCAAAGAAGTTCAGAAACACCCAAAAGAAAAGATTCGGTGGCAAAGAAAAATTGCGATCTACATGGGTGGCTAAGAGGACGCACTCACCCTCCTGAGGCTGCGGCTGCCACTTCTTCCCCGGAAGCCTTGCTGGCCCATGGGGGATCAGTCCTTCGCTGGCCAGGTCGTCGAGGTCCTTCTGGGTGATGGTCGAGCGGATCTAGTCTCCCTGGATCCAGCCTTGTGGCAGGCTGGACCGCGACGAGGATCCGCCCCGACTAGGCGCTCTCCCCTTCGCCTTCACCGTCGCCTTCTTCGCCCGCTCCAAAGCCGCCGTCTTTTCCTTCACCATCGTCGCCGGCGAGGCACGCAAGGAGCAGCGAGGCGGAGGTGGAAGAGAGCGCAGCGGGCGAGTTCGAGGAAGAGGGAGAGGGGATTGAGGGCGCACTGTTTGAAAAAACCCCGTCCGGCGCCTTATATGAAGTCTCTTCCGAGTGGCTGACTGGTAGGCCCGTAAGATCCTGTCAAATCCCGCGACACGCGCACGCGCGATACGTGGCGAAAAATATGGCACGGAGATCAAGGCATCTTTGCCTTATCCCATTCGAGTACCACGGCCTCCTCCGCTTCGCGCGCTTCCCGAAATTCTGATCTCGTCAAATCCGCGGATAGCAAAGCAACCTGTCATACAGCAGATTTCCTCCGATCCGTCACCCGAAATTCTCCAAGTTCGTAAAGTTCACTCGGCAGATGCAAAGAATGGATCAAGGTGACTGAAAGAGAAGTTGACGCCATCACTAAAAAGTCATTGATCCAGAGTAAGACACTCTCGCAGCACGAAAAGCAGGTCGGAAGAATTCTCAACTCCTTCCTCATTCAAACCTTGATCCATTCGGGGGCTAATGATGAAGCCATGAACCTAGGGTAGGGTCATGGACCTGACCAAGGTACCCTCCCCAAGGACATCTCTAGAAGAAACTATATTTCAGTCGACCTGGAAGAATTCCACTCGACGGACTCAAAGACACTCGACCATGAAGACTCACTCGACCACCAGGAGATCTAGAGTCACTCTGCATCCAAACGGTATGTTATTAAGTGGTCTTTATGGCCATGATATCACTTTATGTAAGACGTTACCAGTAACGCCAGGTCTTTATGTACATTGAACCCTCCGCTACGTGGGCTGGCTGGGGTCCTGGCGCACTCTATATAAGCCACCCCCCTCCACAGGCAGAAGGGTTCGCACCCCTGTAACTCTCAAGCATATAATCCAGTCGACCGCCTCTGGGCACCGAGATGTAGGGATGTTACTTCCTCCGAGAAGGGCCTGAACTCCTAAAACTCTTGCATGTACGACTACTCCATAGATAGGATCTTGCCTCTCCTTTAGTACCCCCCTACATTACTGTCAGACTTAGAACCACGACAACTACCTCTCCCCAGAGCGGTACTACCTCTCTGGCAGAACTACAACTTGTGTTTTTCTCTCTCGTTGGGCTGTTTTGACCGTGCTAAGAGGTAGTACCGCTCCTCCGAGCGGTAGTACCGCTTGTGCACGACCTGAATGCATGATGGTTGGATTCGGGGGTGCCTATAAAAGGGGGTCTTCTTCCCCAATGAACCTTATCCCTTTAGCTCATATTCTTCCCCCATTGTTGACCTTCTTCAAGCTTGCTATCTCTCAACCCCTCCATGAATTCATGCTCATTTTTGGAGGAAAAGAGAGAGGAGATCTAGATCCACATTTCCACCAATCACTTTCTCCTCTATGTGAGGGGAACCCCTTGGATCTAGATCTTGGAATTCTTGGTGTTCTCCTTCTTGTTCTTCCTCTCTTTTTCCTCCATAGTTTTTGTTGCTTTGGTGGGATTTGAGAGTGAGGGACTTGGGCACTCCGTGTGCCCTTGTCATTGCATTTGGTGCATAGGTTTGAGTTCTCCACGGTGATACGTGGAAGTTACAAGTTGAGAAGCTTATTACTCTTGGGTGCTTGGTACCCTTGGGCTTGTTCCTCTTGGGTGCTTGGGCACCCTAGATGGTTGGTGGTGCTTCGGAGCTCAATCATTGTGGTGTAAAGCTCCGGGCAAGCGTCGGGGTCTCTAATTAAGTTGTGGAGATCACCTCGAGAAATTTGAGGGGTACCGGTGACCGCCCCCAAGGGTTGCCAAAGTGTACGAGATCAGTGACCGCCCTCAAGGGTCCCTTAGTGGAATCACAACATCTCGAATTGTGTGAGGGCATGAGGAGATTACGGTGGCCCTAGTGGCTTCTTGGGGAGCATTGTGCCTCCACACCGCTCCAAACGGAGATTAGCATTGGCAAGGGTGTGAACTTCAGAATACATCGTCGTCTCCGCGTGCCTCAGTTATCTCTTACCCGAGCCCTTTACTTTGTGATAGCCATATTGTTTCTTGTCATATATCTTGCTATCACCTAGTTGTTTATCTTTCTTAGCATAAGTTGTTGGTGCACATAGGTGATCCTAGTTGTTTTAGGTTTTATGCTTGACAAATTAAACGCTAGTTTTATTCCGCATTTGTTCAAGCCTAAACTGTAATTATTTTAAAGCACCTATTCACCCCACCCCCACCTTCTAGGCGACATCCACGATCTTTCACTAAGGGAACCAATAAACCCAAACGGAGGTAGTATTTAACTTCTTGCATGCTATATTTATGATAATGGTATTGTTATGATGACACCTATTGGTTACAATTATTGTACTAGACTGCTTCTATGTTCTCTATGCTTAATTACACATCAACAAACTAGCTTGTGGTTCTGCTACTTTTTGTTTGTTTTAACCTACATTTTCTGATGCTAGCTATTACAACACTGCTCCGAGCCTCTGTTCATTACTTTTTTGTGCATTCTTGATCTTCTCAAGTTGCATGGCTAATTTCATGCTTCTATTCATTATGGAGCTGCCAACCTCATCAAGCAAAATATTTTTTCTTTTGGGGTTGGCACCTCGAACAAGCATAAAAATAGAGTGAAGCACATATATTTTCATGTAAGCACACACCCTTCTTTCATTAGTTTAGATTAACCATTGATGATCCCAGAAGAAAAAAAAAGAAAAAATGAGAGAAAAAGAGAGAAGGGACAATGTTACTATCCTTTTCCCACACTTGTGCCTCAAAGTAGCACTATGTTCTTCATGATAGAGAGTCTCCTATTTTGTCACTTTCATATACTAGTGGGAATTTTTCATTATAGAACTTGGCTTGTATATTCCAATGATGGGCTTCCTAAAATTACCCTAGGTCTTCATGAGCAAGCAAGTTGGATGCACACCCACTTAGTTTCCTTTTGAGCTTTAATACACTTATAGCTCTAGTGCATCCGTTGCATGGCAATCCCTACTCACTCGCATCAATATCAATTGATGGGCATCTCCATAGCCTATTAATTTTGCCTAGTTGATGTGAGACTTTCTTCTTTTTTCCTTCTCCACACAACCTCCACCATATCCTATTCCACTTATAGTGCTATATCCATGGCTCACGCTCATGTATTGCATGAAAGTTGAAAAAGCTTTAGAACATTAAAAGTATGAAACAATTGCTTGGCTTGTCATCGGGGTTGTGCATGATAAATACTTTGTGTGATGAAGATAGAGCATGATCAGACTATATGATTTTGGAGGGATAACTTTCTTTGGCCATGATATTTTGAAAAACTATGATTGCTTTATTAGTATGCGTGAAGTATTATTGTTTTTATGTCAATATTAAACTTTTGTTTTGAATCTTATGGATCTGAATATTCATGCCACATAAAAGAACATTGATAAACATGTAAGGTAGCATTCCACATCAAAAATTCTATTTTTATCATTTAACTACTCGAGGACGAGTAGGAATTAAAGCTTGGGGATGCTTGATACGTCTCCAACGTATCTATAATTTTTGATTGTTCCATGCTATTATATTATCAACCTTGGATGTTTTATATGCATTATGGTACTATTTTTTTATCATTTTTTGGGCCTAACCTATTAACCTAGTGCCTAGTGCCAGTTGTTGTTATTTCCTTGTTTTTGTCTTTACAGAAAATCAATATCAAACAGAGTCCAAATGGAATAAAACTTTACAATGATTTGTCTTGGACCAGAAGAAACCCGGGAGACTTGGAGAGGAGGCCAGAAGACCTACGGGGAGGCCACAAGCCATGGAGGCGCGCCCCAGGGGGGGCGCTTCCCTGGCGTGTGGGCCCCCCGTAGACCGGCCAACCCTATTTGCTCCATAAATACCCAAATATTCCATCTACGTCAGAAGCGTCCACAAAAATACTTTTCCATCATCGCAAGCTTCTATTCTTGTGAGATCCCATCTTGGGGCCTTTTCTGGCACTCTGCTGGAGGGGGATTCGATCACGGAGGGCCTCTACACCAACCTTGTTGCCCTTCTGATGATGTGTGAGCAGTTTACCACAGACCTACGGGTCCATAGCTAGTAGCTAGATGGCTTGTTCTCTATCTTTGGTCTTCAATACAATGTTCTCCTCGATGTTCTTGGAGATCTATCTGATGTAATCTTCTTTTGCGGTGTGTTTGTTGAGATCCGATGAATTGTGGGTTTATGATCAGATTATCTCTAAATATTATTTGAGTTTTCTCTGAACTCTTTTATGCATGATTTAAATAGCTTTGTATTTCTCTTCGACGAATTGATTTGGTTTGGCCAACTAGATTGATCTATCTTGCCATGGGAGAGGTGCTTTGTGATGGGTTCACTCTTGCAATGTCCTCACCCAGTGACAGCAGGGGTAGCGAGGCACGTATTATATTGTTGCCATTAAGGATAAAAAGATGGGGTTTATGTCATATTGCTTGAGTTTATCCCTCTACATCATATCATCTTGCTTAATGTGTTACTCTGTTTTCTTGAACTTAATACTCTAGATGCAGGCAGGAGTCGGTCGATGTGTGGAGTAGTAGTAGTAGATGCAGAATTGTTTCGGTCTACTTGTCACGGATATGATGCCTATATTCATGATCATTGCCCTGGATATCATCATAACTGTGCACTTTTCTATCAATTGCCCAACAGTAATTTGTTCACCATCGTATGTTTTCTTTCAAGAGAGAAGCCTCTAGTGAAACCTATGGCCCCCGGGTTTATTTTCCATCTTATATTTTCAGATCTATAAAACCAAAAACCCAGAAATACCTTGCTACAATTTATTTACCTTTAATTTATCTTTTATATTTATCTCTATTAGATCTCACTCTTGCTAGTGACCGTGAAGGGATTGACAACCCCTTTTTCGCGTTGTGTGCAAGTGTTTGTTAGTTTGTGCAGGTGCATCTATTGGGAACTTGCTTGTTCCTTCTGCTGGATTGATACCTTGGTTCTTAACTGAGGGAAATACTTATCTCTACTTTGTTGCATCACCCTTTCCTCTTCAAGGGAAATAACAACGCAAGCTCAAGAAGTAGCACAATCCACTGGCTAACAAACTTGGCATGGTGGAGGATGGCCTATCTTATTCACCCGTCAAGGTGCTTGCTCTAAATTAGGAAGGTTGTATTGGTTGCACATATCTGGCATATATGACCTCTTGCATTAATTCTACTTTGTTACACCACCATCAGCTTAGTTTAAGCATCATATATGAGTATATGCCATGCCTATCCATTTTCTGTACCTATTCCATGTGTCATCATACTATGTTTTTCCAGTCAAATGTTGTTCTTTCGTAATAGATGTCCAAAAGGAAGAGGGTGAGCGCAGATCCTCAGGGAGTAAAAACTAAGTATTTGGAAAAGGCAGTGATACCTAATAAATCAGATAGATCAGCAGCCATAGAAAACACACGCCCAACTATACCACACTTTACCCCTACTCCACTGGCCGAAGACCTATTAGAACCGCAGAGAGCCCAGCTTCAGGTACTATCTATGATATCAATTCAAAATTTGAACTCCTACATTTCTGCATGTGCCTTACCATCTCTCTTGTATGAAAACTAGTTTCAGATGAATCTCCATTCTCAAAGGATCATAGGATCTCACAACAATACTGGGCACTACATTGCTCTTGTCAGTACCTCCTGCCCTTTATCAGCATACTTACACTCATTGTCGTTTGATTATGTAGCATCACTGTAAATGTTTGCTTCCTTATCCTCCCTTTGCTCGAAATTATAAGATCTATATTTACTCTTACATTAATTAACACAATGGTTATGAAGTTCTGGATTGCTCATGTAAGTACCTGTTGTCATGTACTCCCTACGCACCGAATTAATTGTTGCTCAATTGGATGAATCTAGAACTTAAGTAGTGTTAAATACATCCATTTGAGCGACAAGTAATAAAGGACGATGGTAGTATTACTGTACTTGCATTGTGAGATAGTTGGTTGTCTAGCATTACTCTGCATCTTATCTGCCCTGCCCTGCCCTCCAACAAAGACATGCCCCGGGGCGGCTTGAACCTTGGCGGGTCACGCGCACCGAGCCGTATCGACGATGTCGGTGCAGGTGTCCGGCTCAGCTTCCGACTCACCAATCTTGCCAATCAAGACATGAATTCCGCCGAACGGTACCCGGTATCCGTACTCAATTGAGCCAGCCTCTGGGCTCCAGCCTACGTCGTTGATGTAGAGCTTGCCGCGACGACTCTTGGTCATCTGGCCCATAGCGTATCCCTTGAGCCCTGCGAAGCTGCCCTTCAAGAACTCGAAACCACCATGTGCTAGCCCCACGGTGGGCGCCAACTGCTGTGGAATTGTCACGGCAGATGCCCTAGCATAAGGACTTAGGTGTGGAGCCATCGCCACGTAGTTAGCTTGAAGGGGTTAAAACGGGACAAGGGACACAGAGAGTTTACGCAGGTTCGGCCCCTCGCAACGAGGTAAAGGCCTACTCCTTCTTTCGGTTGTATTGCTTGGGGTTCGATTGCCAGGGAGCGAATACGCTTGACCTAGTTCTCCACTTGTTGTTTTCTTGCCCTAATCCACCGCCGGGTCACCCCTTTATATACACAGGCTGATGCTCGGCGGCTTACAGAGTCCCGGCCGGCTCATACACAACATGTCCGGCTCGGTGACAGAACTAAACTTTCCTTAATATACAAGTTAAACATACGGTGGTTTATGCCCGTGGGCCTCAAATCTCCTCCAGGTATTGGGCCTTCAGTAAGCTTGCTTCATGAACCGCCATCTTCAACATCTTCTTGGGCCTTCTCATTGTAAACCGCTAGTGGTATGACCCGGCCCCTCCTGGGCGTGTCATAGTTATATCCACAACACTTGGCGAGGCCAGGATACCCAAGGATGGCATTGCATGAGAGGCCGATGTGGGCGATGTCAAAGTCGATGATCTCGGTGTGGTAGTTGTCGCGCTTGCCAAAGGTGACAGGGAGGCACACCTACCCCAGGGGAACAGTGGAGCCATCCGTCACCCCAGAAAATGGCTTGGTGGGAATGAGCTAATCATAGGGCACCTGAAGCATCTCGAACGTCTTGACAGAAAGAACATTGAGGCCAGCACCATCATCAATGATAGTCTTGGTGACAGAGATGTTGCTGATCGTGGGCATGCAGAGCAAGGGGAGCGCGCCGGCGATGGACGAACACTTGAGGTGATCCTTGGAGTCGAAGGTGATGGCATACTGCGACCACCTGAGGGGGCACGCGGCCTCAAGCTTCGGGACGGCCGCGTTCACCTAATAGGAGAACTGCTTGAAGACGCAGTTTGAGGTGGGGCCTGGGCACTGCCGAGGATGCAGGCGATCGCACGGGGTTCCTGGAATCCCCTAGCCCCATCATCCTGACGGTTGTCGTCGTTCCTCCTTGGCGGTGGCGGTAGTGGAGGGAGGCCGGCATTGCCCTAAGGACGGGCCTCACGAGGCTGATCCCGCCAGGGGCCATCGCGAGGCTGATCACGCCAGCGATCCTCACGAGGCTGGTCGCGCCAGTTCTGACAAGGGTTGAGGTTGTCCCAACGGCCTCCGCCGCAGCCTCCTCCATGTCTGAAGCCACGGTTGTCGCGCTCGGGGTGGCGGCCGAGGCGCTCATCGCGAAGCGCCCTGAGCTCCTGGCAGTCGTCGGTGTTGTGGTTGTGCACATTGTGGAAGACGCAGAATGGGCGGTTATCCCTGGCGGGTTCGTCGCGGTCACGGGCGCGCTTCATCTCGGGCTCTGTTGCTAGCACAGTGGGGCCCTTGCATTTCGCTTCCTTGGACTTGGCCTTCTTGTCTTCAGGGTCGGCCTTAGGGTGCTCAAGGAGGGAAAGGCGGCTCTCTTCAGCCCTGGCGCACTTGTACGCCAGGTTGAACATCTCCAGAGCCGAGCATAAATCATCATGGATGGTGAGCTCCTCACGCATCTTGACGTTCTTAACGCCCTCGGTGAATGCTGAGAT
This sequence comes from Triticum dicoccoides, assembly GCF_002162155.2. NCBI lineage: Eukaryota > Viridiplantae > Streptophyta > Magnoliopsida > Poales > Poaceae > Triticum > Triticum dicoccoides. Next base: position 60,220,444 of record NC_041387.1, on the reverse strand, counting down.
GATGGCTTCGTCCAAGGCCTTCGGGGTCTTGAGGCAAACATTCGTGGAGCGCTGAATGTACTTGCCGAGAGTCTCACCCGGTTGTTGCTTCACGTGCCATAGGTCGTTAACAGCGAGGGCGCGATCACGCGTGCCTTGGAAGTTGGCGATGAACCGCTTGCAAAGCTCATCCCATGATGAGATCGAGCCCTCCGGGAGGTGTAGGAGACAGGAGCGCGCGCCGTCCTTGAGGGCCATGGGGAACCAATTTTCCATGACATTGTCGTCACCATTCGCCACCTCGATGCTCGACGAGTAGAGCCAGAGGAATTCCGCAGGGTCGGGGTGCCGTCGTAGCGTAGGGTAGGTCTGGCATGAACTTGTTGGGCCAAACGACACGGCGTAGTTCTCAGGTGAAGGCACGACAGCCCACGACGCTCATCGGTGCGGCTCGCGCGAGGGGAGCATGGTCTTGACGCCCATGCGATGATGCAGGGAGCGCACGCGCATCATTCTGTGGCTGATGCACCACCTCGCAGCTGGCCTCATCCCGTGCCGGTGCTAGCGCGCCGTGCGGCGGGTCACGTGGACGCGCGTTGCGCCTAGGCTCGGCGTTGGCATTGCTCAGAGGAGGGGGAGGAGGTGCGCCATGAGCTACATCATCCACAGGGGATGGCGGGGGACGGAGCTAGTGGGATGGCACCAGGGCCTTGCTGGCAGCGTTGACGAGCTCGGTGATGCGGCCCAGTCAGGCGTCATAGCCCTCGTTGGCGGGGCAGTAGCGCAGCAGCTCGTGCGCCATGAGCAGCGCAGCCTGCGCATTTGTCGACCCGCATCGAGTGTGGGAGGGCGACACCATGGCGAGAGCGAGGGAAGACGTGGCGGTGCGGCCATCACACTGCATGGAGGGCGGCAGCGAAGAGTCCTGCTGCTGCCCTCATGAGTAGGGTCGGTAGCAGTGTTATCTGCGGGAGAAGCGGAGCGGCGTGGAAAACAATGGCCCACAGGCGCCTTCTGGGCGACGCGAGCAGCCCTGCGCTCGGCGCGAACTCGACGGGTGTCGGCCATGTGAGCGATGAAGCAAAGACGAAACAAAGCGGAAGGGAGAGCTTCGACACGCCCCTACCAGGCATGCCAAATGTTGGAATTTGGGCTCCGCGGACCCAAACTAGCTTCGAACTCTAGGGCGTGTATGAAGGATCTTGCTTCGTGATGTATCACTGCCCGTCGCCCTCAAGGCCTAATCTCGTCGAGTACGCGCAAGCGGGGAAAGAGATGAACACAGAGATTTACCCAGGTTTGGGCCACCTTGCGGTGTAATACCCTACTCCTGCTTTGTGATGGATTGCCTCGCGAGGAGAATGAGGATTAACTAGTACAGTGGGTGAGCTGCCTCAGGAGAGCTCAATAGACAAAGGATTCGATCCCTCTCTACGGTGGAGACTAGCCTATCTTTATAGTGGCTTGGTCCTCTTCCCTCATATCTTAGGTGGGAAGGGAACCCACAACGACCCGTTTTGAAAGGGATCAAGAGTGCATCTTATCCTGGCGAAAGGTGGTCTTTTCCTGCAAAGCTTCTAGTCATGACACAGTGGTGGGCTCGATGATGACATTCATCCTGTCGAGCTCGTGGTCTTGGTCTTGTTGCACTGGAGTGGGAACCTTTGGGGGGGTCCCTTGGGAACCCGCGTACGTCCTTGCCTCCTTAGCACAAAAGAGGAAACTGTCCTGGACTGCGCCCGCTTGGCCTTCGTCATCATGGCTCACGACATCGCGAGCCTTGTGAGTCGAGGTACTAGCATAGTGATCTCCGCTCCTCGGTAGGCAGGATCGGGGGGCTGTCTCTCGGGAGGTCTTGGTGTCGTTCGCCTCGCGAGGCGAGGGAGGGGGCTCGCGAGGGTCTTTCCCTCGAGGTCTTGGAGCTGGGCCGTACTGGGCCGCCGATGGTGCCATGCGCTCGGCCGCAGGCAAGCAGGTCTGGGTACCCCTGATCCCAGAACACCGACAACCTTGCTGCAATTTTGTTTACTTTTATTTATTTTGTGTTCAATCTATCTATCTACTACTGCAAAATTTGATCTTGCAAATAACCACTGAGGGATTGACAACCCCTTGTTCGCGTTGGGTGCAAGTATCTGTTATTTTGTGTGCAGTACTGCTAACAAGGTGTTGCGTGATTCTCCAACTAGATTGATAACCTTGTTCTTAACCGAGGGAAATACTTATCTCTACTGTACTCCATCATCCCCTCCTCTTCGGGGAAATCCCAACGCAACTCACAAGTAGCAGAGGTCGGCGGCTAGGTTTAGAGGGTTTTTTGAGAATTTTGAGAGTTTAGACACCGTGTTGTGTCTCGTGGATGGCACCGTCATATATCTAGATCTAATAAAGTTGCGCGAAGGCTCTTGTGTGAATCATGAATTATCAGGCTGGGGGTGGGAGGCGTGTTGATCATCATCATGTTGCGGCAATCCGTTTCTTGTCTTGAGGCTGCTTTCGTCACATGATTGGAAGATTTGTTGTCCGGTGATTCACCGTGAAATATTGAGCCAAAACCTACGAAACATCTATTTGATCCTTATCATTACACCTACATCACTTGTTATCAAATCTTTGAAAGTGAAATAGCAAACAAAACACAAAGCACAATTATTGTTGCCATCAACACCAGCAACATTTCCCTACGTAAACCTAAAAGCGCACCCGCTTGTTGCTTGGTCATGCTACCTGCAATCCCTATGCCTACAGTATTGTCTGCAAGCCTAGCCCTTTCATCCATTCTAGCTTCAATGCCTCTAGTATTGCCTACAAGCATAGGCCTTTCATACTTTCCACCAGCAATGCCTATGTTGACGACAAACCTGAGCACTTTCATTTGTTGCTCGAATAAGCTCTTCCCTTCTATCCTCTTCATCTCTACTACGTCATCTCCAACGAGGGACAACTTACCAGCAAGATAACCCACGTAATCCAACTCCCAATGCCAGAAATCACAAGTATCCTAATAACCAAATAGACCAAAAAAGTGTCAAATTTGCTACAGACCATGAACCAAAATCTAACAAAATTTACAACATTGGTCGCCGACCACTTACACCGTGATGAATGCATTTGTAAAAGACCCAACCTTCAGGGTTCTCTGTGTTCGAGACATATAATTTCACCCGAGCGCGGCATTGAGGGCATTTGATGAGTGGCACCACCACAGCCTACTGTCGTGAGCTGATCGGATTGAGCTTGTCGACATGGCGCGGATGGACACGGAGGAGGACGATGGCATGCATGAACGCGGTGGCGGATGGTGGGCAGATGACGGAAGGGGATTAGGTTTTTATGGGTGTCATGGAGTTAGGGATTTTTTTGGTGGGGGTGG
>NC_041387.1:60216255-60216960 GCF_002162155.2 Triticum dicoccoides | reverse complement strand
TGACGCTGGCGCGATTTTGCAAACAGGACCCTCCCATAGTCCCATGCAAAGTGAGCCATTTGACTTATGCTGACCTGCAGCTCATGGACTAGTCAACAGAGGCACATACAAATGCATATGTGAACAATGACCATACAGTCTTGTCGCATTTAGTGATCGTATTGGCATATTCCGGAGTACGGTGATCAAAGTTGTTACAAGTTGAATAACAACAGGTGCACTTTATTATATTTTCACCGTATCTCTCCCCTCACACCTCTAAAAATCTTGTGTTTCTTTTCCCACTTATAGCAAAATGCGTTGAAATCATCCAGGATTACACGGTACTAGTAGAATGGTCGTCTATTGCTACGAGCTATAATGCATATAATAAATCAAGCAAGTGATTGAAGTCGTCTTCAAGATCAAAGTTTATTTCATCTTCATACGTTCGGGCGTGTTCGGACATCAAACATGCGCCAAGCGAGCTCCCCAAAATTCAACTGTATTGACAGTGCGGGCTCCCCCAAATCCAGCCATATGTGCGGAGAAATGTGGTTATCCATATAATTCGTCATGTTATCTTCAACACGCAGTCCCAACACAAAAATCTCAACCCACGGCACATCTTTCCCTTTTTCTTTCGGACCTCGTTGGAGCCCTCTCCTTTAGTAAACCGGACGACCCCACCTCACCTTTCCCATGGTACCATCTCTCCTTCACACC
>NC_041387.1:60190151-60216009 GCF_002162155.2 Triticum dicoccoides | reverse complement strand
CCCATTTTCGTGCTAACCGCCACTGCCATCAAAGGGGGAGGAGGCGTGCACTGCACGTGACGCCCACCGAGCTAAGAAGGCATATCCAATTTCTTCTTAGCCATTGCCACGTTGTAACATGTTACAGTTGAATGTCGTACATTACTACGAAACAAAAATATGATGCCTGTTGTTGGGCATGCAACTGATATGCCACCATGTCCGTTATTAACTCTTAAAGCAACCAAGCAATGCATTTACACTTCTATCCTAACCAAAAAATTGTACAACTTGATGAAAAAATGAATCGCTCGCTCATGTAATTTGATGCAAAGCCATCTCTAATAAAAATTCAATTTGCCGCATTTTCTAAAGTAGGGAGATTATTTTGCTCAAACATCTGTAACTAAATTGACCAACCCCAACCCCCATCCTGCTCACTCTCAACCCTCACCCTTATCACAAAATTCGCGTGATGTTATTCACTACAAGCCTATAGCAAAATTTATAGATAGAAAATATTATACTACCTCAAATGCACTTAGTAAAAAGTTAATGATATCCATAATTAATGATACTCTCGTCCAATGCTCGATGATACCTTTTCATAATGAACGTGATCCTCTTGTCCAACATTCTATGATACTTTTCATAATTACATTGACCCTCCCGTCCAAAGAATGATACCCTCCTTAATTAACATGATCCTCCCGTCCAATGCTCGATGACACTTTCCCTAATTAACATGATGCTCTCTTACTACAATGAATGACACTCTTCATAATTAACATCATCCTCCTGTCCAAAGAATGATACTCTTCATAAACTGACACATGTTTTTTATAGAATGAGTGTGATGAGGAAAGAAAAGTACCGATTTGTGGAGGCAAGGAGGCGAATGTATACGATCCTCCTGTCCAACGCTCAGTGATATACTTTTCATAATTAATGTGATCATCTTGGCAAACGCTCGATGATACTTACATAATCATTCCGTACAAGAATTCTACATAATTAACGTGATTCTCCCCTTCAATAAATGATACTCTCCATAAATTAACGCATGTTTATTTTAGGGTACTATTGAAGGAAAGAATAGTATTAATTTGGTTTAGATTATTTCAAGTTAATTGATGGAAGGGGATGGAGACGAGCTCTCCTTCAATAGTACTCCCTCCGACAAAAAGTGTCTACTTTTTTCCCGGAATGTCTCTGCACATGATCTATGAGGGCCGACCTGCACACGACACTGTGATCTCGTGTCTCACTTTTCAAGTACAAATTTGATCCACGGTCGTTAACTTAGGTTCACAGTGTCGTGTGCAGGTGAGATCAAAAATAACCGGCCGTCTAGCACTGCTCCTTTTTTCCAATCGGAAGAAGTAAAAGATTTGGATAAATTGTGAATGCGAGTCTATACACTCCCGTTTTAGAAGTACTCTTTCCGTTCCTACATATAAGTCGTTGCGGGGCTGTAAACTGAACTCCTCCAACGACTTATATTTCAGAACAGAGGTAATAGATGACATTTTAACCATGCGGTTTTCTTTGTTTTTCATGAGACTACGATCCAATGAGATCGTAAGATCGAATTTCCCTAGAGTAACTTCACAAGCCACACGGACAAGGGTTGGTGAAGCCGGCGATCCATGCCTGACGTCCTCCGGCCTTCCACGCAGCGGAGTCAGCGGCCGCCGCCGCTCCAGCTCACACGTGCGCCGCCACCACGTGTCGCCCCGCGCCGAGCACCGCCGCGGTATCTGTAAAGACGCCCTTGTCGCCTCCCGGAATCACCCCACCACCCCGCGCATTTATTCCCCTCCCGTCCTCGCCCCCGCGCCATGCCGTCGCGCCCCTCCTCCCCTCCCACGCCCGCCTCTCCGCCCGTCCGACACCGCCCGTCCCACGCTGGCGCCGCCCCCCTCCGCCGTCGCCGTCGCCGCCACCATGCCGGAGCCTGACGACGAGGGGGCGGGGCAGCAGCAGCAGCCGAAGGGGGGACCCGCGCTCGAGGGCCTCGTGGTGGGGAGCTACTGCCACGACGTGCTCCTCCGGGGCGGCCGCGTCGTGGGCGAGACGCTCGGCGGCGCGGCGGCCTTCGTCTCCAACGTGCTCGACGCCGCGTCGCCCCCGGACGCCTCCTTCGCCGTCGTGTCCAAGGTCGGGCCCGACTTCGCCTACGCCTCCGCGCCGGCGCCCGCGCGGCACCCGCCGCTGCTCTGCCCCGCGCGGCCCACCACCTCCTTCCACGCCCGGTTCTCCGACGCGGCCGCGTCCGCGCACGCGCCCGACAGGCAGCTCAGGCGCGTCCACGCCTGCGATCCGATCTACCCCGAGGACCTCCCCGACCGCCGCTTCGCCTACGGCCTCGCCGTCGGCGTCGCCGGGGAGGTGCTGCCGGAGACGCTCGAGCGGATGATTCGGCTCTGCCGCGCGGTGCTCGTGGACGCGCAGGCGCTGATCCGGGCCTTCGACGCAGAGGGCGACGGCAGCGGCGCTGCCGTCCGCCACGTGGCGCTGGAGGATACGCCGTACGCGCGGCTTCTGCAGCGGGTAGCGTTCCTCAAGGCGTCGTCGGAGGAGGCGCCGTACGTGGGGGTGGAGACGGCGAGACGGTGCTGCTGCGTGATCGTGACGGAGGGGAGGGATGGGTGCCGGCTGTATTGGGACGGCGGGGAGGCACGCGTGGCGCCGTTCCCCGCCGTCCAGGTGGATCCTACAGGTGCCGGAGACAGCTATCTCGCCGGTTTCGCGGCCGGTCTGCTTTGGGGGCTCTCAGCTACGGACGCTGCGCTGCTTGGTAACTTCTTCGGCGCAGCTGCTGTCTCCCAAGTCGGCGTTCCCACCTTCCATCCCAAGATGTTGCAGGTTTGCACTCTTTCGAGACATCAGTGCTCACTTTTTCTGTTCATTAGGAAAGCACCTGGCGGCCGATCAATTAAATGGGATCCAAAATAGTAGCTTTAACAAGCTACATCCTAGAACTTCCTGAAATATATACATGCATTTTCATCAATAGCACTTTGGTGTGGAGCATTAGTTGATTGTTAGCAAGAAACATGTGTGATTGGAGCGGCCTGGTCATCATGGTAACTTCTGGTTCAATCCTGTGATGCTAGAGAAATTTTCTGCAGCATTGTAAGCTGTATATACCTACTTTAAAAGAAAGAGCAGACCAAATTCATCCTTCTGGGTCAACACTGCACAGATGTCAATGAAATGGTACTCTAATAATGTTACTCAAATTAGGAAAATCAATTAGTTGCCATTCAAGTCTTGTGATCTACATTGTTTCCTTCCCCCTATTTGTTACCTTTGGATTTTAACACCTTTCCTAGATCAGGTTGGAGTATTGGGGACTTAGACCTGTTCTTAAGCCTGTTTATCCAAATTGATTAGTTACCAAATTACATATGGTGTGGTCAGTTATGTTCAAACAGCACATGTTTAAGTCAGAAGATAATACCAGAAAGCTGGTGAAAATAAGACAAAGACATATTCAGCCGTGGAGTTCTACAAATCATCCGGCTCGTCCATATCCAGCACACTTGAATCGATGCCAATTGTCAAAAGGGAAATGATTTTGTCCAAAAGGAATCATTGCTAGGTTTTTAGGTTTTGAGATGGTAGCATGCAGATGCCGTGAAGGAATGGATTGCAGAAGTATTACCATGACCATACCTGGGTCAGAGTGATACATGTTGGATATTTTGGTCATCTTGAATGGAGCAAATGGGTTAATTATAAAGCAGGGGAGATACTGAGAAAGTGGCATATTATTGAGATGAAACATGAGTGACGTATCATGGTTCATCTGTTAAAATGGTCTGAATGGAATATCATAGAGTTCCTGGTGCCATAGCATAAAAATGCATTTCAATGAAGAGTGTCTAGTGGAACTATTAGGGAATGAATTGTTAACAGGGTAAATAACACTTCCTCCATTTTTGTATACAAGGTCAATTTGTTGTCCGTATCAAATAATTTTGGTCAACAAAATATGGGTTATATGTCATAAAAAATATACTCCCTCCGTCCCATAATATAAGAACGTTTTTGACACTAGTAGTGTCAAAAACGTTCTTATATTATGGGACGGAGGGAGTATTATCAAAAAGTTCTTCGAAATGTGCATCCAATGCCATAGTACTTTTTATGACATATGACTCACATTTTGTTGGTAAAACTAATGATCGAAGTTAGACTTTAATATATGAAGTGGCCTTGTATTAGTAGATGGAAGGAATATCAAATTCTACAAAAAATCTCAGCCCTGAGTAACCTCTTCTAGGAGCAAGGAACCATGAAACCAATCAGAAACTGCCCAGCTCCCAGTGTCTTACTGCTGTCTTGTAAACTTGGTAGAACGTACTAAGTTTGACCAAGCAATAATTTGGTACCACTTTACACTTAGCAATATTTACTCATTTCACAAGGATTAAGGAATATATGATAGATCAGATTCACATATTTGACAGTCAAGTACTGTTGAGGTCCATAGACGGATAAGGGTCATATGCCTCAGATGGCTCAGATACCGTTTGTGACTTAACCAAGATTTTGTGGTTTCAAATTCAGTTGTCCAAATTTACTAAATGTTAACGACCTGTCTTTTGTTTTGATTTGTTGCAGGCTGTCAGACGGATACTCGAGGACAAGGCGATACCACGGTCTAGTCCATGTATAAACGGCGCCACCTTCACCTTCCAGAGATCGATTATGCACGATGAGCTACACGCATCCCTGGAGGAAGCAGCGAGGCTGATGCGCGATCAGTCACCACCAGCAACTGAAAACGGCGATGGTATTCTCTCGGCACAAGAGCCGACTTCACCGCCAAGTGGATGCTGACCTGAAGTTCACTGCGAAATAATGGGAAACTGCCCTCCCAGATTTCACATTGAGATCTGTACAGCCAACAGACGGAATAGATTGGTCCGCCGGAGCTTACGGTCATGAACTGTGTGGAATACGGTTCTACTCAAGACAGCTTCCCATTTGTTAGCATACGGAGAACCATTCTGTAATACTGAGATTGAGCTTGTTACGGCTGGGCTGTACATACCACCCCTTCAAGTTTCCCCTATAATTTTGTAGTTCATGAAATCCAACAAAAGTATTATGGAGACAAATTTACACATGGTTTTAAAGTAAATTTAAACAGTGCTTCCATAGTATTTCTTCTACTCCCTCCGTTCCTAAATACTCCTCCGTCCCAAAATAAGTGTCTTGAGCTTAGTACAAATTTGTATTAGAGCTACTACAAAGTCGAGACACTTGTCTTGGGACGGAGGGAGTCTTTTCAGAGATGAGATTTTAATGTGGATTACATATGGATATATATAGATGCACTTAAGAGCGTAAATTCACTCATTTTGCTCCGTATGCAGACTTTAGTAAAATTTCTTAAAAGAGTTATATTTAGAAACGGAGGGAGTATATCTAAATAGCTAGCCTCCATTAACTATTTTTCTTCAACATGCAAGTATGGCACAACATGCATTAGAAAGGCCACCCCATTACCATATGTCTCTCAACATGCAAGCATGTCACTTCATCATGACATGCATGCAAAAATGACCCAACTCAACATGCAAACATACATGAGAATTTTCATTCTATTATATATTTTCTCCGTCCGAAAATACTTGTTATCAAAATGGATAAAAAGGAATGTATCTAAAACTAATATACGTCTAGATACATCCCCTTTTATTGATTTTGATGACAAGTATCTCCGGACGGAGTATATCACAAACATTTAACAACTAGTATATAGTAATCAAACATAATAAATTATATATATATTAGTTTCAGTTTTTATATTATTACTTTAAATATTCATGTTTCATACAGCGAATCACATTGAAATATGTTGACATTCCTGAAACAATGTGCGGGCTATCATCTAGTTTGTCTGATGAGGGGATGCGGAGTATCTGCTCCAAGCTATCAAAAATGCCATTCTAGAAAGTCATGGCAAACAAAATGATGCTTTAAAATGCTAGTTTTGGAAGGATTTTGGACTGCTAATTGTTTTTTTTTTGCCATGGCTTACACGAATATCATTTTGCACTAAAATTTGTCTGCCAAAAAAGATCTAGATTTTATATTTTTTTGATATTTTTTATTTTACCTTTCATTAGGGAGCATTAATTTTGGAGCAGAATAGGACTTTTCTAATGGTTGCTTTACAACCCAAATTTATCTATGGGCGAATTAGGGTTGTACACATGGATATCCACGGCAACCCTGAGTAAAACTGCCTCACCGTCAGAAAAACCTAGATCGTCTACAACTGCTTCCTTCTCTCTCGTCGCCGCTAGAGTGCGCCGCCGAGCAAAGCCCACGTGGCATTGATAAGGAAAACCTAGATCATCTATGACGTTGGTCATTGTGAATGGTGTTCTAGAGCAAGCTTTCTCGGTGATTGACCCTCCGACGAGAAAGATGGCTCCCATCTCCTCTCCTTCCCCTCCCCTGAGCTCCCCCCTTCTCCTCTCTTGCGCTCTCCTCCGCCCGGCATCCGCGGCTTGCCCTCGGATCTGTGCTCCCCCGTGCCTCTCCCCCGTCTCTGGCGCCGTTCGCTCCGCTCTCCGCTGCCCCCTCTTCTTCCCTTGGCCCCCTCACTCGCCCTGTTGGAAATATGCCCTAGAGGCAATAATAAAAGGATTATTATTATGTTTCCTTGTTCATGATAATTGTCTTTTATTCATGCTTTAATTGTATTATCCGGAAATCGTAATACACGTGTGAATACATAGACCACAACATGTCCCTAGTGAGCCTCTAGTTGACTAGCTCGTTAATCAACAGATAGTCATGGTTTCCTGACTATGGACATTGGATGTCTTTGATAACGGGATCACATCATTAGGAGAATGATGTGATGGACAAGACCCAATCCTAAGCATAGCACAAGATCGTGTAGTTCGTTTTGCTAGAGCTTTTCCAATGTCAAGTATCTTTTCCTTATACCATGAGATCGTGTAACTCCCGGATACCGTAGGAGTGCTTTGGGTGTACCAAACGTCACAACGTAACTGGGTGACTATAAAGGTATACTACGGGTATCTCTGAAAGTGTCTGTTGGGTTGACACGGATCGGGACTGGGATTTGTCACTCAGTATGACAGAGAGGTATCACTGGGCCCACTCGGTAATGCATCATCATAATGAGCTCAAAGTGACCAAGTGTTTGGTCACGTGATCATGAATTACGGTACGAGTAAAGTGACTTGCCGGTAACGAGATTGAACAAGGTATTGGGATGCCGACGATCGAATCTCGGGCAAGTAAAATACCGATTTACAAAGGGAATTGTATACGGGGTTGCTTGAAACCTCGACATCGTGGTTCATCCAATGAGATCATCGAGGAACATGTGCGAGCCAACATGGGTATCCAGATCCCGCTGTTGGTTATTGACCGAAGAGCGGTCTTGGTCATGTCTGCGTGTCTCCCGAACCCGTAGGGTCTACACACTTAAGGTTCGGTGACGCTAGGGTTGTAAAGATATTAGTATGCAGCAAACCGAAAGTTGTTCGGAGTCTCAGATGAGATTCCGGACGTCACGAGGAGTTCCGGAATGGTCCGGAGGTAAAGAATTATATATGGGAAGTCGAGTTTCGGCCATCGGGAAAGTTTTGGGGTTCACCGATATTGTACCGGGACCACCGAAAGGATTCCGGGGGTCCACTGGGTGGGGCCACCTATCCTGGAGGGCCCCATGAGCTGAAGTGGGAGGGGAACCAGCCCCTGGTGGGCTAGTGCGCCCCCCCTGAGCCCCCCTCTGTGCCTAGGGTTGGGAACCCTAGGGGAGGGGGCGCCTCCACTTGCCTTGGGGGGCAAGTTTCCCCCCTTGGCCGCCGCCCCCCTAGGAGATCCCATCTCCTAGGGCCGGAGCCCCCCTGGGGTCCCTATATAAAGAGGGGGGATGGGAGGGCAGCCGGAACCTGACACCTGGCGCCTCCCTTCCCCCCTTGCTACACCTCTCCCTCCCGTAGTCGCTTGGCGAAGCCCTGCCGGATCCCTGCTGCATCCACCACCACGCCGTCGTGCTGCTGGATCTTCATCAACCTCTCCTTCCCCCTTGCTGGATCAAGAAGGAGGAGACGTCACGCTGACCGTACGTGTGTTGAACGCGGAGGTGCCGTCCGTTCGGCGCTAGGATCTCCGATGATTTGGATCACGACGAGTACGACTCCCTCAACCCCGTCCTCTTGAACGCTTCCGCTCGGGATCTACAAGGGTATGTAGATGCACTCCTCTCTCTCATTGCTAGATGAACTCATAGATTGATCTTGGTGAATGTAGAATTTTTTTTATTTTATGCAATGTTCCCCAACAGTGGTATCAGAGCTAGGTCTATGCGTAGTTCTCTAATGCACGAGTAGAACACAAATCTGTTGTGGGCGTAGATGTTGTCAACTTACTTGCCGCTACTAGTCATATTTTGCTTCAGCGGTATTGTGGGATGAAGCGGCCCGGACCGACCTTACACGTACGCTTATGTGAGACAGGTTCCACCGACTGACATGCACTAGTTGCATAAGGTGGCTAGCGGGTGTCTGTTTCTCCCACTTTAGTTGGAGCGGATTCGATGAAAAGGGTCCTTATGAAGGGTAAATAGAAGTTGAAAAATCACGTGGTGGTTATTCGTAGGTAAGAAAACATTCTTGCTAGAACCCTATTGCAGCCACGTAAAAGGTGCAACAACAATTAGAGGACGTCTAACTTGTTTTTGCAGCAATTGCTTTGTGATGTGATATGGCCAAAAGTTGTGATGAATGATATATTGTGATGTATGAGATCATGTTCTTGTAATAGGAATCACGACTTGCATGTCGATGAGTATGACAACCGGCAGGAGCCATAGGAGTTGTCTTAATTATTGTATGACCTGCGTGTCAATGATTTAACGCCATGTAATTACTTTACTTTATTGCTAAAACGTTAGCCATAGTAGTAGAAGTAATAGTTGGCGAGCAACTTCATGGAGACACGATGATGGAGATCATGGTGTCATGCCGGTGACGAAGATGATCATGGAGCCCCGAAGATGGAGATCAAAGGAGCTATATGATATTGGCCATATCATGTCACTACTATTTAATTGCATGTGATGTTTATTATGTTTATGCATCTTGTTTACTTAGAACGACGGTAGTAAATAAGATGATCCCTTATAATAATTTCAAGAAAGTGTTCCCCCTAACTGTGCGCCGTTGCTAAAGTTCGTCGTTTCGAAGCACCACGTGCTGATCGGGTGTGATAGATTCCTACGTTCACATACAATGGGTGTAAGACAGTTTTACACATGCAAAACACTTAGGTTAACTTGACGAGCCTAGCATGTACAGACATGGCCTCGGAACACAGAGACCGAAAGGTCGAACATGAGTCGTATGGAAGATACGATCAACATGGAGATGTTCACCGATGATGACTAGTCCGTCTCACGTGATGATCGGACACGGCCTAGTCGACTCGGATCATGTAACACTTAGATGACTAGAGGGATGTCAAATCTGAGTGGGAGTTCATTAAATAATTCGATTAGATGAACTTAATTATCATGAACTTAGTCTAAAATCTTTCCAAAAATGTCTTGTAGATCAAATGGCCAACGCTCATGTCAACATGAACTTCAACACGTTCCTAGAGAAAACCAAGCTGAAAGATGATGGCAGCAACTATACGGACTGGGTCCAGAACCTGAGGATCATCCTCATAGCTGCCAAGAAAGCATATGTCCTAGAAGGACCGCTAGGTGAAGCACCCATCCCAGAGAACCAAGACGTTATGACCGCTTGGCAGTCATGTGCTGATGATTACTCCCTCGTTCAATGCGGCATGCTTTACAGCTTAGAACCGGGGCTCCAAAAGCGTTTTGAGAAACACGGAGCATATGAGATGTTCGAGGAGTTGAAAATGGTTTTTCAAGCTCACGCCCGGGTCGAGAGATATGAAATCTCCGACAAGTTCTATAGTTGTAAGATGGAGGAAAATAGTTCTGTCAGTGAGCACATACTAAAAATGTCTGGGTTGCACAACCGCCTGTCCCAGCTGGACATTAACCTCCCGGACGAGGCGGTCATTGAAAAAATCCTTCAGTCGCTCCCACCGAGCTACAAGAGCTTTGTGATGAACTAGAACATGCAGGGGATGGTGAAAACTATTCCTGAAGTATTTTGAATGCTGAAGTCAGCAGAGGTAGAAATCAAGAAAGAACATCAAGTGTTGATGGTCAATAAAACCACTAAGTTCAAGAAGGGCAAGGGTAAGAAGAACTTCAAGAAGGACGGCAAGGATGTTGCCGCGCCCGGTAAGCTAGTTGCCGGGAAGAAGTCAAAGAATGGACCCAAGCCTGAGACTGAGTGCTTTTATTGCAAAGGGAAGGGTCACTGGAAGCGGAACTGCCCCAAATACTTAGCGGACAAGAAGGCCGGCAACACTAAAGGTATATGTGATATACATGTAATTGATGTGTACCTTACCAGTACTCGTAGTAACTCCTGGGTATTTGATACCGGTGCCGTTGCTCATATTTGTAACTCGCAGCAGGAGCTGCAGAATAAGCGGAGACTGGCGAAGGACGAGGTGACGATGCGCGTCGGGAATGGTTCCAAGGTTGATGTGATCGCCGTCGGCACGCTACCTCTACATTTACCCACAGGATTAGTTTTAAACCTTAATAATTGTTATTTAGTGCCAAGTTTGAGCATGAACATTGTATTTGGATCTCGTTTAATACGAGATGGCTACTCATTTAAATCCGAGAATAATGGTTGTTCTATTTATATGAGAGATATGTTTTATGGTCATGCCCCGATGGTCAATGGTTTATTCTTAATGAATCTCGAACGTAATGTTACACATATTCATAGTGTGAATACCAAAAGATGTAAAGTTGATAAAGATAGTCCCACATACTTGTGGCACTGCCGCCTTGGTCACATTGGTGTCAAGCGCATGAAGAAACTCCATGCTGATGGACTTTTAGAGTCTCTCGATTATGAATCATTTGAAACATGCGAACCATGCCTCATGGGCAAAATGACCAAGACTCCGTTCTCCAGAACAATGGAGCGAGCAACCAACTTATTGGAAATTATACATACTGGTGTGTGTGGTCCAATGAGCGTTGAGGCTCGCGGAGGATATCGTTATGTTCTCACTCTCACTGATGACTTAAGTAGATATGGGTATGTCTACTTGATGAAACACAAGTCTAAGACCTTTGAAAAGTTCAAGGAATTTCAGAATGAAGTAGAGAATCAACATGACCGAAAGATAAAATTCTTACGATCAGATCGTGGAGGAGAATATTTAAGTCACGAATTTGGTACGCACTTAAGAAAATGTGGAATCGTTTCACAACTCACGCCGCATGGAACACCTCAGCGTAATGGTGTGTCCAAACGTCGTAATCGCACTCTATTGGATATGGTGCGATCTATGATGTCTCTTACCGATTTACCGCTATCATTTTGGGGATACGCTCGAGAGACAGCTACATTCACTTTAAATAAGGCTCCCTCTAAATCCGTTGAGACGACACCGTATGAATTATAGTTTAGGAAGAAACCTAAGCTGTCGTTTCTAAAAGTTTGGGGATGTGATGCTCATGTCAAGAAACTTCAACCTGAAAAGCTCGAACCCAAATCGGAAAAATGCGTCTTCATAGGATACCCTAAGGAAATGATTGGGTATACCTTCTACCTTAGATCCGAAGGCAAGATCTTTGTTGCCAAGAACAGATCCTTTCTGGAAAAAGAGTTTCTCTCGAAAGGAGTAAGTGGGAGGAAAGTAGAACTCGAGGAAGTACTACCTCTTGAACCGGAAAGTAGTGCAGCTTAGGAAAATGTTCCTGTGGTGCCTACACCGACTCGAGAGGAAATTAATGATGATGATCAAGGTACTTCGGATCAAGTTACTACTGAACTTCGTAGGTCCACAAGGACACGTTCCACACCAAAGTGGTATGGCAACCCTGTCCTGGAAATCATGTTGTTAGACAATGGTGAACTTTCGAAATATGAAGAAGCGATGGCAGGCCCAGATTCCAACAAATGGCTTGAAGCCATGCAATCCGAGACAGAATCCATGTATGAAAACAAAGTATGGACTTTGACAGACTTGCCCGATGATCAGCGAGCGATAGAAAACAAATGGATCTTTAAGAAGAAGACGGACACGGATGGTAATGTCACCATCTATAAAGCTCGACTTGTCACTAAGGGTTATCGACAAGTTCAAGGGGTTGACTACGACAAGACTTTCTCTCCCGTAGCAAAGCTGAAGGCCGTCCGAATCATGTTAGCAATTGCCGCATACTATGATTATGAGATATGGCAGATGGACGTCAAAACGGCATTCCTTAACGGCTATCTTAAGGAAGAACTGTATATGATGCAGCCAGAAGGTTTTGTCGATCCTAAGAATGCTAACAAGGTATGCAAGCTCCAGCGATGCATTTATGGGCTGGTGCAAGCATCTCAGAGTTGGAACATTCACTTTGATGAGATGATCAAAGCGTTTGGGTTTATGCAGACTTATGGAGAAGCCTGTGTTTACAAGAAAGTGAGTGGGAGCTCTGTAGCATTTATCATATTATATGTAGATGACATACTTTTGATGGGAAATGATACAGAATTCTTGGACAGCATTAAGGCCTACTTGAATAAGTGTTTTTCAATGAAGGACCTTGGAGAAGCTGCTTACATATTAGGCATCAAGATCTATAGGGATAGATCGAGACGCCACATAGGTCTTTCACAAAGCACATACCTTGATAAGATATTGAAGAAGTTCAATATGGATCAGTCCAAGAAAGGGTTCTTGCCTGTATTGCAAGGTGTGAGATTGAGCTCGGCTCAATGCCCGACCACGGCAGAAGATAAAGAAGAGATGAGTGTCATCCCCTATGCCTCAGCAATAGGATCTATTATGTATGCCATGCTGTGTACCAGACCTGATGTAAACCTTGCCGTAAGTTTGGTAGGAAGGTACCAAAGTAATCCCGGCAAGGAACACTGGACAGCGGTCAAGAATATCCTTAAGTACCTGAAAAGGACAAAGGACATGTTTCTCGTTTATGGAGGTGACGAAGAGCTCGTCGTAAAGGGTTACGTCGATGCTAGCTTCGACACAGATCTGGATGACTCTAAGTCACAAACCGGATACGTGTATATGTTGAATCGTGGAGCAGTAAGCTGGTGCAGTTGCAAGCAGAGCGTCGTGGCGGGATCTACATGTGAAGCGGAATACATGGCAGCCTCGGAGGCAGCGCATGAAGCAATATGGATGAAGGAGTTCATCACCGACCTAGGAGTCATACCCAATGCGTCGGGGCCGATCACTCTCTTCTGTGACAACACTGGAGCTATTGCCCTTACCAAGGAGCCTAGGTTTCACAAGAAGACCAGGCACATCAAGCGTCGTTTCAACTCCATCCGTGAAAATGTTCAAGATGGAGACATAGATATTTGCAAAGTACATACGGATCTGAATGTCGCAGATCCGTTGACTAAACCTCTTCCGCGAGCAAAACATGATCAACACCAGAACTCTATGGGTGTTCGATTCATCACAATGTAACTAGATTATTGACTCTAGTGCAAGTGGGAGACTGTTGGAAATATGCCCTAGAGGCAATAATAAAAGGATTATTATTATATTTCCTTGTTCATGATAATTGTCTTTTATTCATGCTTTAATTGTATTATCAGGAAATCGTAATACACGTGTGAATACATAGACCACAACATGTCCCTAGTGAGCCTCTAGTTGACTAGCTCGTTGATCAACAGATAGTCATGGTTTCCTCACTATGGACATTGGATGTCTTTGATAACGGGATCACATCATTAGGAGAATGATGTGATGGACAAGACCCAATCCTAAGCATAGCACAAGATCATGTAGTTCGTTTTGCTAGAGCTTTTCCAATGTCAAGTATCTTTTCCTTAGACCATGAGATCGTGTAACTCCCGGATACCGTAGGAGTGCTTTGGGTGTACCAAACGTCACAACATAACTGGGTGACTATAAAGGTATATTACGGGTATCTCCGAAAGTGTCTGTTGGGTTGACACGGATCGAGACTGGGATTTGTCACTCCGTATGACGGAGAGGTATCACTGGGCCCACTCGGTAATGCATCATCATAATGAGCTCAAAGTGACCAAGTGTTTGGTCACGGGATCATGCATTATGGTACGAGTAAAGTGACTTGCCGGTAACGAGATTGAACAAGGTATTGGGATACCGACGATCGAATCTCGGGCAAGTAAAATATCGATTGACAAAGGGAATTGTATACGGGGTTGCTTGAAACCTCGACATCTTGGTTCATCCGATGAGATCATTGAGGAGCATGTGGGAGCCAACATGGGTATCCATATCCCGCTGTTGGTTATTGACCGGAGAGCGGTCTCGGTCATGTCTGCGTGTCTCCCGAACCCGTAGGGTCTACACACTTAAGGTTCGGTGACGCTAGGGTTGTAAAGATATTAGTATGCAGCAAACTGAAAGTTGTTCGGAGTCCCGGATGAGATCCCGAACGTCACGAGGAGTTCCGGAATGGTCCGGAGGTAAAGTATTATATATGGGAAGTAGAGTTTCGGCCATCGGGAAAGTTTCGGGGTTCACCGTTATTGTACCGGGACCACCGGAAGGGTCCCGGGGGTCCATCGGGTGGGGCCACCTATCCAGAAGGGCCCCATGGGCTGAATTGGGAGGGGAACCAGCCCCTGGTGGGCTGGTGCGCCCCCCTGGGCCCCCCTTTATGCCTAGGGTTGGGAACCCTAGGGGAGGGGGCGCCTCCACTTGCCTTGGGGGGCAAGTTTCCCCCCTTGGCCGCCGCCCCTCCTAGGAGATCCCATCTCCTAGGGCCGGCACCCCCTAGGGTCCCTATATAAAGAGGGGGGTGGGAGGGTAGCCGGAACCTGACACCTGGCGCCTCCCTTCCCCCCTTGCTACACCTCTCCATCCCGTAGTCGCTTGGCGAAGCCCTGCCAGATCCCTGCTGCATCCACCACCACGCCGTCGTGCTGCTGGATCTTCATCAACCTCTCCTTCCCCCTTGCTGGATCTAGAAGGAGGAGACATCACGCTGACCGTACGTGTGTTGAACGCGGAGGTGCCGTCCATTTGGCGCTAGGATCTCCTGTTATTTGGATCACGACGAGTATGACTCCCTCAACCTCGTTCTCTTGAATGCTTCCGCTCGGGATCTACAAGGGTATGTAGATGCACTCCTCTCTCTCGTTGCTAGATGAACTCATAGATTGATCTTGGTGAACGTAGGAAATTTTTTATTTTATGCAACGTTACCCAACACCCCTTCTTCCTGTGGATCAGGATCTGGCAACAAGTTTTGGGCTCTATCGTCGGATGGGGGCAAAGATTCTGACTCTGATTCTGACCTCCCTCCTCCTGCTCTGGTCCCCTCTCCTGCCTTGGTGTTGCCGCTATGTTTGGTGTCGTCGGGGCGGTCTAGGAAGTTTGCCCCAGGCGGGCGCGGCCAGCCGGCCTGTTCGAATGTGGTGGCCGGGTCTGGCTAGTTCCAGGTGCGGTGTGGCCATCGGCGGGGTCGTTCGGGGATGGCCCCCTCGCCTGTCCGCGCCATCCTTGGGTCTGTTGCGTCGTGTGCTGCTGGTTCGGCCTGCTCGCCCCTTTCCTCTCCGTCCTCGCTGCCGGAGGGCCGGCAGGGCTGGGTGCCGCTGCCGACGGCGGCGGTTGCTCCTTCTTCTCCTGGAACCCTAGATCGAGACCCTGGTCCTGGCCAGGAGGCTGGTGGGCCCCCTGCACCATCCTTTCTGCCCCTTCCTGGGCCTTCCCGCCCAATTGGGCCGCCTTTGCTTTCGTCTTCGTGTGACTTTGCCCCCTTATCCATTATGGGCCCTGGTCCTCTCTTGGCCCAATCGTTTCCTTCCCCTGTGTCAAGCCCAGCCCATGTGGCCCCTCCTGGCATGGCTAGCTCTGGCTATTTATGGGTACACAAGGGTGCGCCCCCCCCCATTCCTAGGGTTTCCTGCTTCTCTTTCTGATCTGCGCCGCTCTCGTTTGCACATCCCCACCTATCGCAGATCTCTTCCCCCTCCTCTTATCCCCCTCTCCTTCGCGGTCGTGATCGCCATGGATCGTTCGCGTGGGTCCTCGAGCAAGGCCATTTCGGGCCAGAAGCAGCGGCGGGAGGGTTCTGGCGATGGGGAGGCGGATCTGGAGCTCGAGGTGTCCCTCCGCTCAAAGCTTGAGGCTGAGCAGGTGGCTCGGTTGCAAGTGGCCCGCGATCGTGAGGCCTGGGCGGTGGGGGCCGAGTGGCTTCAGAGGGACGAGCACGCTCGGTCGGTAGTGGCGTCGGCGGTGGCTTCTGGGTCGGAGGCCCCTGGATCGGGTGGATCTGGGGCTGACCCCTGGGAAGACGTGGCGACTGCTGGCAGGGCTGGCCCTGTTGCTCCTCCTCCTCCTCCTCCTCCTCCTCCTCCTCCACGCGGCCCTCTTCCTCTGCCTTGCGGTGGCGGCCGGCCTGCTGGTGCCTCGTCGGGGCCCGGCGGCCCCCAGATGGGTCGCGGGGACGCTGGATCCTGCTCTTTCGGTCATCGCTCTTCAGTCTTTGGTCGTGGCTCCTCCTCCGCTGCCTTGGGCGATGGGATCCTGCCCCCTCCTCCTACTCCGTCGACTCGTCCGCCCCCTCCACTTTCCCAACCACCAAACCCTAACCTCGCGTGCTTCGCGTGCCATCAACCTGGCCACTTTTAATGCCGCTGTCTCAACCCACCCTTCTGTCTGATCTGTAGAGAATATGGCCATCTCACGGTTGATTGTCAAAACCGCCGCAAGCCTGCTGCTTTCAAGCTTTTCGGGCAAGGTCTCCCTGGCTGTTCCTTTTTTGCGCTCGACGGCGAGATCCCTCAGGTGGTGGTGGCCCCTGCGCTCTCTAATGCTGCTATCATTTCCATCAAAGACCACAAAATATCCTCCCAGACCCTCCTGGATGAACTCAAACTTTGGGATATGGAGGCTGGGACTGGCAGATTAGGAAGATCTCTGATTTCGACTTTGATGTGGTCTTCCCCTCCAAGAGAAGTCTCAAGATGATTTCCTCTTGCTCTAGCTTTACCTTACCTCTCAATCAACTTGTGGTGTCTGTCAAGGCTGCGTCCAATGGTGTTAAAGCTATCCCTTCTCTCTCGGAAACCTGGGTCCTCACCGATGATATTCCACCCTCTCTGCGATCTGTTGATTTTTTCATGGCCTATGGGGTTCTGGTCGGCAAGCCCATCATGGTGGACACGGAGTCTCTGTCTGTCCTTGGCCCTGTCCGTCTCAAGATATGGGCGGTGGATCCCCTATGCATTCATGGGTCAGTTGATGTTTTCCCCTCGTCTGACGGGTTTAGGCTGCGGGTTCGTGTGGAGTGTGGCGCCAACCTGTAGGATCAAAAGTATGTCTAGAGGGGGGGTGATTAGACTACTTGACCAAATAAAAACTTAGCCTTTTCCCAATTTTAATTCTTGGCAGGTTTTAGCAACTTTAGCACAAGTCAAGCAATCAACCTACACATTCAATTCTAGAGTATAGCAGCGGAATTTAACACATTGCATATGAAGGTAAAGGGGAGGAGTTTGAGGAGGCAAACTCAATTGGAGACACGGAGATTTTTGAGCCGTGGTTCCGATAGGTGGTGCTATCGTACATCCATGTTGATGGAGACTTCAACCAACGAAGGTTAATGGTTGCGTGAGTCCATGGAGGGCTCCACCCATGAAGGGTCCACGAAGAAGCAACCTTGTCTATCCCACCATGGCCGTCACCCACGAAGGACTTGCCTCACTAGGGGTAGATCTTCACGAAGTAGGCGATCTCCTTGCCCGTACAAACTCCTTGGTTCAACTCCACAATCTTGTTGGAGGCTCCCAAGTGACACCTAGCCAATCTAGGAGACACCACTCTCCAAGAAGTAACAAATGGTGTGTTGGTGATGAACTCCTTGCTCTTGTGCTTCAAATGATAGTCTCCCCAACACTCAACTCTCTCTCACAGGATATGGATTTGGTGGAAAGAAGATTTGAGTGGAAAGCAACTTGGGGAAGGCTAGAGATCAAGATTCATATGGTAGGATTGGAATATCTTGACCTCAACACAAGTGTAGGTGGTTCTTTCTCAGAAAATATAAGTTGGAAGTGTAGGCATGTTCTGATGGCTCTCTCCATGAATGAAGAGGGGGTGGAGGGGTATATATATCCTCCACACAAACTCTAACCATCACACACAACTTAGCAATCTCGGTGGGACCGAATTGAGAAACTCGGTCAGACCGATTCAGTAAATCTAGTGACCGTTAGGATTTCAGTGGGACCGACATGCAACTGGGTAGGACCGATATGGTTAGGGTTAGGGCATAACGTAATATCGGTGAGACCGATTACACAAACTTGGTGAGACCGATTTTGGTAATAAGCTAACCAGAGAGTTGGTCAGATAAACTTGGTGGGACCGATTCGCTCATCTCGGTGGGACTGAAACATTAGGAAAGGGAAACAGAGAGTTTACATTGCAATCTCGGTGGGACCGAAACGCTACGAAGGGAAACATAGAGATTACAATCCCATCTCGGTGAGACCGAGATCCCTATCGATGAGACTGATTTGCCTAGGGTTTGTGGCAGTGGCTATGACATCTGGACTCAGTGGCGCCGGATAGAAAGAATCGGTGGGGCCGAGTTTGACTTTTGGTTTAGGTCATATGTGGATGTGAGAAAGTAGTTGAGGGCTTTGGAGCATATCACTAAGCATTTTGAGCAAGAACCTCATTAAGCAACACCTCATCCCTCCTTGATAGTATTGGCTTTTCCTATAGACTCAATGTGATCTTGGATCACTAAAATAGAAAATATAGAGTCTTGAGCTTTGAGCTTGAGCCAATCCTTTTGTCCTTAGCATTTTGAGGGGTCCACTTTTCTCATCCATGCCATGCCAATCATTGAGCTCTCCTGAAATAATTATCTTGGAATAACATTAGCTCAATGAGCTATATGTTGTTAGGAATTACCAAAACCACCTAGGGATAGTTGCACTTTCATTCTCCCCCTTTTTGGTAATTGATGACAACATATAGATCAAAGCTTTGACAAATGATAATAAGATTGAAAAATGTTGTCGCTTTGAGAAGTATCTGAAAAGCAAGAGCTCCCCCTAAATTTGTGAATAGTTTAAGATTTGCTTTGGACTGCAAATGCACAATGAGTTAGGATCATGGGTTACTCTTCCTTGTCACATACATCTTGGTGGAGCGCTCAAAATGATAATAATTAAATACATGCACTCATCACCAAGAAAAGTGAATGATCATATGGGGATATAAGAGATAATATCATCCAATCAAGCAATAATGTAGTATAGCATATGATCAAACACATGATCATCCAAGTATCACACAAAGGCATAGAGTATCTCAAACGAGCAAACAAATAAAGTTCAACCACCAAAAACAAGAGAGAACAAAAGCAACACTCTCTCTCGAAGCCTATGATCTATACATTTTCTCCCCCTTTGGCAACAAGTTAGCAAAAAATTCATAAAAAATGCATAGTGCTAAAACGACTCTCAGGCTTGGTCTTGATGAGGTGGTGTAGAAATGACTCCAATGATGAAGGAATCAGTTGAGGTTGATGGAGCTGGTGGAGTGGCTACTGGAGCCGGTGGCACTGAAGCTGTTGCTGGTGCAGATGAAGTTGCTCTGGTGTCTGTAACTGGCACTGCAGTAGATCTCTGACCTCTTGGCACTCTAGCAAATGCTTCTGTGGTAAACTTGCCCTTCTTCTCCTCCACTTCTTCCTGTAGTTGCTCAACAACTGACTGTATCTCAGTGACCTTCACATCTAAATCATAGAACTTCTGCTCTATGATTCTCTCCAAGCTCTCCTGGTTTTGTGTCAGGGTGGCCAAACCCTTCTCAATCCTTAGAGTGGAGGCAATGAAGTAGCCAAGCTGATCTTGCTTGCTCTTCAGGAAATACTAAGATGCCTCATCAATAGTTGGCATCTTTGCGTCCTTCTCAGTCCTTGCTTTCTCCTTCTTTTCTTGTGCTTGCACATATGATGGTTCATTCTCATCCATCACTACAGTGTTGTCCTCAAAGTCTGGGTAGATGGGCAGGTGTTCCTTGTCCAAGAGATAAGTTTCAGTTCCCATCTTGGAGTTGATAAGCTCCTGAATCTGTGGGGCATACCCACAACTCCTCTTCTGATCAGCAGCAGTCCTCTTGATAGTTTCTACAATTAGGCTCATGACTTTGAACTTTTGAGGCACATCAAATATGTGAAGTAGGTTAATTGCATGGCCTCTGATCATCTTGTGATCACCTGACTTTGGCAACAGTGTGTGCCTTAGGATCCAATTGATTGTTGGCAATCCTGACAACAGATAATGTACTGATCCAAACTTATGTGTCTCAAGTGCAGCATCTGGGATCTCTCTGTACATATGTGCCATGGAGTTGTGATCCTTCTTCTTCTTGGCATAGACATCCATGTCATCCTCATTCCCCTTAGGAGCATTGATCAATTTTTCCCATTCTTCAACTGATGATTGGTACCTAGTACCTTCAGACATCCAGACAATCCTTCCATCTGGGTAGAAATGAGCTGTGGAGTAGAACTGCATAATAAGCTCATCATTCCACTTTGTGAGCTTCTGCCCAACAAAGTTCTCTACCCCACAAGACTTGAAACTATCATAAACTCTAGGATAGTGCTCTTCATTGTTTCTGATGTACTTCCAGTCCACCCATCTCATATCATAGACTATAGGCTTCTTGTCAAGCAGCACTGTCTCATAGAAATCTTGTTGTTCCTTTGTATGGAACCTGTGGTCCACAACAGTCCTTCTCTTGACAGCAAGGGATCTGTCAATCTCCACTGTCTAAGTCCTGCATCCTTCATGAGCTTCATGTCCTCAGCTACTGGATGAGCATCATTGTGATCTGGAATTTTGGGCTTCAACTTCCTCAAGACATGTGACTCATCATCTTCTTCTTCTTCTATAGCAGCTTCAGGCACTGGGGCCTTGTTCTTCTCTGCAGCAGGAATACTCCTGGTGTTCCTCTTGGGTGCAGCTGCCTTGGGAGCTTCTTTGGGCTTTGATGGAGCAGCCACTGATCGTATAACATCTCCCATAAGCTTTTGAGATTTAAGTGCTAGTGCAGCAACCTCTTCCTCTTCTTCCATCATAGAGGGTTTTCCAACTACTCTGGCCATAGTCTTTTTAGCTCTTTCTTTCCTTTTCTTCTCAGCCACTACTTGCTCTTTGGGTTCAGATCCCAAACTCTCTTGAGTTGTTCCTCTGACCTTCAACATAGGAGTCCTCTTGGCTGGAACTTTCCTGTTCATACTAGGC
The DNA here is from genome assembly GCF_002162155.2 of Triticum dicoccoides. Taxonomy (NCBI): domain Eukaryota; kingdom Viridiplantae; phylum Streptophyta; class Magnoliopsida; order Poales; family Poaceae; genus Triticum; species Triticum dicoccoides. Next base: position 60,194,626 of record NC_041387.1, on the reverse strand, counting down.
TTAATGGCAGCAGATGTGCCATATTCCTTCTTCATCACCTTCCTAGATGTGGCCTCATCCTCATCTGCCACATATTCCTCATCTTCAGAATCTGAGGTTCTCTTCTTTCTGGCCTTGGTGGCTGCCTTTGGCAAGTTGCTGGGTGTGCTCCTGCTACCCTCATCAGAGGTACTGGAGGGACAAGTGCCCTCACTCAAGTGAACTCGCTCTTCAGCTCTGTTCTGACTGTCACTTTGATCTGACATAGTGCAAACTCTGACAGCAGACCCTGTGAATAGATATAGATGAGATAGAGGGGATGAGCATCACAAAGCACAGAAGTTTTTGCAAAAGAATGAGTCAAAAACTTAGTTTTAGTTTTCCACAGAAAGCATTTCGGATCTACCGATTTGTAAACTTGGTGATACCGAAGCAGCTTTTGGAACCTAAACTAGTGAACTCGGTCAGACCGAGTCACAGTTCGGTGGCACCAAGACTGCTAGGGTTTCACAAAGTTCTGAACTCGGTCACACCAATTTGCAATTCTCGGTCAGACCGGGAATCACATGTGCAATGGCCTAAGCCAAATCGGTGGAACCGATTTCTACAACTCGGTTGGTCCGAGATGATTTCGACAGAAACCTAACCCTAAGTTCAATCAAAACTAATCTATTTCGCTGGATAGGATGATCTCAATCGTGGCAAGATACAAGGCAAAACAATGTGCTAGGAATCGGAGTGAGATTAGCACAAGGATCAAGTACATACCCTAAGTGCGGCGGTGGACTTCCTATGGCGGCAACGGCGGAGACGATTCCCGTTGATGGCAGCGGAGACCAGCGGTGGGAGGCGGCTGGCGATGAGGAGGACGATCCGGAGACCCAGGGAGGCAGAGCAGGCTGAGCACGGGCAAAGGGATTTGGAGAAATTTCCAAATTTTGGCCCGGGGGTATATATAGCCTGACCCTGTCGGTGTGACCGAGTGGAACGACTCGGTGGCACCGAGATGCATAACTGCAAGCAGTTGCTGCAACTCGGTGTGACCGAAAAGTTCAAATCGGTTGCACCGAGATTGAAAACCTAGATCAACTAAGTGTGACACCCCAAAAATTTGGCCTTGTTTTAATGATTTAAAATTTTTCCAAGAATTAAAAACTTTGGATTTCTGAGCTCCATTTTGATTTTTAAATCATTTCCTTCCCTGTCATGATGAGTTTTTCCCAAAGAGAAAACTTTTCAAATATGTTTTTGGACTTGTTTAACCTCTCAAGAAAAAACCTTCCTTTTATCGGTATAACTAATTAACTAATTTAATTGCTTGATCTTTATTTTCTTGAAAATGGATTTTCAAGGTTAAATGGCCATATTTGAACTACAACCATTTGATAGATTCACTTAAAATTCCCACAAAAATTTGGAGATGTCAAGTGATGTTTTTAAATCACTTTTATGCAAAAATATATTTCATTCATGAAATATTTTGAGCCCTACACTCAATTTTTCTTCTCTGGTCCAGAGTGCATTTTGCACTGCAACCCATTTAAATATTTCTTTAAAACTTCTACCAAAATTAGGGAAGGTCAGTAGGAGCATATTATTCCACTTTGTGCAAAAAACCTAGGGTTGTTCTTTGAAAATTTTGAGTGAATCAACCTCTTTTCCATTCTGGTCCAATTTGAGGATTTGTACAGCAACCACCATTTTAGTTGCTCCTATATCCATGATTACTTTTTCTACTGGTAGTCCCCCTTGCCAAACCCTTAAGTCCAGGAGAGTGGACCCATTGGATGATTCTAAGTGCTTGCAACAATGCCATTTGCTTTCTGTCCAGAATTGAAGTTTTGTTAAACTTACACTAGCAAGTTTCTGCTTTTGGCCAACTAACCCCACCACCCTCTTGTACATCTGAAGAGACTTCCATCTGGAGTTTTTGACCACTCCAAGACCCGCCTAAGTGCCCTTAGCATTTTGTCAAACACCCTACGGGCATGATCTGTTTTGACATGAGTTTTGGCATTGCACTGTGAACCTGATCTCCTGACCAAACCAGCTTGTCCACTGATCCCCTTGCGAGCCCAAACCTAGACCTGCTAACTCCCAGCCTCAACCAAGCGCTCTGGAGTGCCATGGCATTTCGCCGAGCATCTGGTGTGCGTGTGCTGGGCGCGCCCAGAGCGCGCATATTGCAGCCGCGCACACGAGCCGCCGCGTCGCCCCCCTGTCTTGGCCCACACTGCAGAACCTTGCCACGCACTCCCTGCCTCACCACAACACGCCAGCCCGCCCTGGCGCCCTACAGCGCCACCGCCAGAGCACTTTTGGCGGCACGCCGGCGTCGGCAGTGCGCCTCTGCCACGGGCAGCGCCGCCCAAGCCTCGCCCGCTCGCCACCTGGGCCCTGGAGCAGTGCGAGCTCATCCGCAAGCGTGTCTGCTAGCCCTCGTCGCCGCCACGTCGCCCTAGCTACAGAGAGGCGGTTCGCCGGAGAGCTTATCCACGACCGCCGCGGAACCGCCTTTCCACGCTATAAAAGGGGATCCCGAGCCCCTCTGAGCACGCACGCAACCTCAGGCTACCCCCGTGGAACCCCCATAGCCCGCAATCGCCAGGGAAACGCCGCCTTCTTCATCTCCGGCAACTCCTGCCGCCGCCGCGAAGCTCGCTGCCGGCAGCTCCCTCCGTCCCCACCGGCCTGGCAACCACCGGGATGACCGCACTGGAGTGGCGCATCCATCCCCGCCCTTGGGGCCCCGCGAGGAGCCGCCAGTCGCCGGCGACGATCGCCGGAGCTCCGCCTCCGCTCGGGACAGAGGAAGGAGAGGGAGAGAGAGACTAGTCAAACCTGACTAGTGGGCCCCGTGGACCCACTGCCAGTGACCCACTCCGTCGCCACGCGTGTTTAAGTGAAGACGTAATCCACCCAGTACGTTTTCCCCGCTCCGAAAGCGTATTTCTATCTAAAACGTTTTCTTTTCTGTTTTATTTTAAAAACAGATTTGACCAAATCTTTGACTGGCTATAACTTTTTAAATATAACTCCAAATGAGTTGATTCTTTTTCCTACCTTCCTCAAATTTGGTCTAGTTTATTTTAAGATTTAATTGAAAAATTTTCAAACAACTTTTTTGTACTGTTTTTGAAATGTGTGTTAATTCAAATATATTTTAAATAGGATTTTTGAAGAGAGGAGAAATATTTCAAGTTTTGGAGTGCACCCTGCCTTTCCACACATTGAAGGCAAGCATTCTGAATCCCGGCATAATATTTTTGGTGTGATCGTTGATACATTATAACACCACCGCATTTCGAAGGACTTGTTATTTCATGTGATATGATCATATGCATGGGTGCATGTTATTAATTTCCATGCTGTTGGAAATGGACACACTTGTGATGATAATCACCCTCATGTGCCTTGCATGCATACCGGCAGGGACCCGGGAAAACCTCTGCCTTGGGTAGGCATGAGTTTGTCGCCGGTCTCCGTCGGGATGGTTATGTCTGGTATGGCATGGCAAGGTGATATGAGCGGTGACTCTGTTGAATGAAATATATTCGTTATACTAAACATGCAGGGAACACTTAAACCTCTTGAGTCGACCGTAGATCGAGTCTTGTGCCAGTAACCCCCATACTTGTTTCGTACTACCACTCGTCTCTACAGCAAGTAGAGTACGGTTCAGTAAGTTGTCAACCTCTTTCTAACACACACCGTATAGAGAGGCCATGGTGGAAGATACCGGTTGTAGCTGGTAGGCAGGCCACCTGGTCCGGGGGCATGGGTGTTTCCGGTTGGGACCGAGAGGGGAGGCCACCCCTTAGAGCGCGCGATATAAATTTGATCCCATGCTACGCGAGGTTGTAGCCTCCCCACTTAGAGTTTGCTTAACAGGTGTCGTGGGTGATTCCAGACATGTGTGAGATAAGCTGGTGTGTGCAAGTTAGGTGGTTTTCAACAAAAAGACCGTAGACGGAATTAGTCCCGATGGACTAAAGAAATCCGTTACTCGTGGGTAAAGAGTACACCCTCTGCAGAGATTAAACCTATTCGAATAGCCGTGTCCATGGTTAAGGATTACAATCTGGGATGGGTCAGGTATCGGTCTTAGTGTCGGTCTTCGGAGGTGAAACGGTTAACCAGAAATGGAATTACTACTCGTGACTTGTGATAACTATGATTATTATTATTGTTGACTACCGTGATATTATTGTTATTATCGAGTATCTCTGGGATGGTTCTACCTCCGGGATATTCATTATGATTGTTTATTTTAAAGCCCTTTATGTGGTGTCGCTCAGACGCCCGACTGTGGCATTTCTTTTAAAGCCCTTTATGTGGTGTCGCTCAGACGCCCGGCTGTGGCATTTCTTTTAAAGCCCTTTATGTGGTGTCGCTTAGACGCCCGGCTGTGGCATTTCTTTTAAAGACCTTTATGTGGTGTCGCTCAGACGCCCGACTGTGGCATTTCTTTTAAAGCCATTTATGTGGTGTCGCTT
>NC_041387.1:60148485-60189836 GCF_002162155.2 Triticum dicoccoides | reverse complement strand
AGACGCCCGACTGTGGCATTTCTTTTAAAGCCCTTTATGTGGTGTCGCTCAGACGCCCGACTGTGGCATTTCTTTTAAAGCCCTTTATGTGGTGTCGCTCAGACGCCCGACTGTGGCATTTCTTTTAAAGCCCTTTATGTGGTGTCGCTAAGACGCCCGACTGTGGCATTGCTTGTTATTTGTTTCATAAATTTTAATACTACCATGTTATTGCATTTTTATAAATAACTTGCTTGCACGCATCAGAGTTTCTTTTATCTTTTGTGACTGACGTCATGAGCATAAAATATTTTTAGCACATCATTGTTATATTATACTTGTGTTCATGATGTTTGCGAGTACATTCAAAGTACTCACTGGCTTGTCCCTGGCTATTGTCTTGGCCAGATTTTCTTGCTCGGAGAGGAGCGACGCGATGCCAGCCCCGGAACCCACACAATGGAGATAGCAGCCTCGCGAAGATAGGAGTTAACCTGGTCAGCTGTTCCCGTGGGAAATGGAGTCCATAGACACTGATGATCCACAAACCGCTTCCGCCATCAACCACTAGAAACCATTTGTTGTACCCACAGGCCAGAATGGTCTTGTACTACATATGTTGTATTCTGCTTGGAATTTCTGTATCAAGTTGGAGCCTCATCAGCTAACAGTAATCCTGGGGCTGATGAGCACGACGGTCTTTTCTGGAAATTTATGCCCGGAAAACCGGTCGTGGCACTAAGTGATCTCGGTATGACCGAAATGGATGAATCGGTCAGACCGAAACACACAAAGAAGTTTTCGAAGTTTAAGTCTATGACGAATCAGGGACTCCAAGTGCTCCTCACACAGAGTGGTTCGAATCCGACTTGATCAAACTCTGTGATATAGCATGAATAGAGTTTGAGACAAGAATAGCATAGATATCTAGAGAAGGTTCTTAGGCATTCTTGTCCATCCACTTGATAAAAGAAAAAGAAGCCAAACAAGCAAAACAACAAGTGGATGTCCTCGAATGAGTAAAATATGCAAATGACATGCTCACACAATAAAATGGCAGATAAAATATGTGACAAAGCATGCACAACCAATTCTAGCATCTATCAAGCAATTGGCGATGACTAGGTCATCTATATATGAGTATATTGACTTAGGAGTCAAATGAGAACATTTGATCATAGGTCATACTCATCGTTTAAGCTCAAGTGGTGTTGCCACTTTTACATAATGCATTGATGTGTTCACATCATTAGAGTTGCTTTAGCTCAATTCTTAGAGTAAAGCTCCCCCTAGATGTGAGATCCCCCCTAAGAGGGATGAACTAACCTTGGGTTTTGTCGATGATGACTTCATGTCGGTGTTGAAGATGTGGATGCTCTATGTTGATGTAGATCTTTTGGAGCAATCCTTTGGAGTGAGTTGCACTTTCAATACCTACACGGGTTAGTCCCACAAGGAACAAACAAGGATATCCATAGACATAGAGTGATGCACACACAAGAAGATGTCTATGAAAGCATTGGGTTACCTTGTCCCTTGTCTTACCAACAAGAGGGTTTGTGACTCCATGAACTAGTGCAAGATGTGGAAGTTGGTTGCACTTGTCCTCGCCAAAATGATAAGAGTGAAGTATGTTGGCGAAGTCACCCTCAAGAATTCTCTAGTTCTTCTTCTTCGGGATCCACACCATCTTGATGGGAATCCTTGGAGTTGTAGTCGTACTTGATGAAGTAGAACTTGATGTAGTCTTGGGAACCCACTTGACCAAGGCCTTAGGAGCTTCTTCAAATGCATCAATCTCCTCTTGAAGCTTGTCCTTGCCTTTCTGTTTGTGGTCTTGTGGTGGAAGATCATCTTGAGCTTGTGTCCCTTTGAAAGAAGTAGGATCATACTTTTCTTGTTGAGGAACAAACTTCGTCTTGGGGTATTGATCTTCTTCCCACTCAACTCCATTGGTATTGAACTTTCATTCAAAATGAACACCTTGGTTCTTCTGGTGCCTTCCTTGCTTGTGTACAATTTCCTCGAATTGCTTACTTCCGGCAAGGCTCTTGTAAACACCTTTCTCTATAATTCCCTTCAATAAGTTGTTTTCTTGCTCAAGTGTAACTTGGCTAAGAGAATCATTAGTGGAATCAAGAGAACTACTAGAAGCAACAACATTGGATTTAGCATGATGATTGTTGTTACTACTAGAGGAAGAATCTTTCTTGTTCTTGTTACTAGACTTGACTTGAGGCATGTAAGTAGATAGGAGTAAACGCTTGGCAATGTAAGAAGAACTTTTCTTGCGAAGATCATCATTGATAGCCTTTAAAAACTCATGTTCTTGCTCAAGGTTGAACTTTTCAAAACGTAATTTCTCATGAGTCCTTAAAAGTTCTCGATGATCTCCTAAGATAGTTTCATGAGCTAACTTAAGAGTGTTTAGTTCTTTAGTTAGAAGCTCAATCTTCTCCTTATCATTGTCACTCGTTTTTATCTTGATTAGCATGACTAATTGATGTTTCATCATAGTATTCATCACTAGAGTTGTCAACAAGTAAATCATCATCACCTAGCAAGTCATCTTCATCACTATTGAAATCAACATACTCAGGGTGTAATACCTTTGGGCCTTTAGCCATGAAGCATCTTCCAAGTCCTTCATTTGGTGAATCAAATATGTCGTAGGAGTTGTGCTACGTCTTGAGCTTGCGTTGGTTTTCCTTGAAGAGGAAAGGGTGATGCAACAATAGTAGCGTAAGTATTTCCCTCAGTTTTTGAGAACCAAGGTATCAATCCAGTAGGAGGCTCCTCACAAGTCCCACGCACCTACACAAATAAACAAAGAACTCGCAACCAATGCGATAAAGGGGTTGTCAATCCCTTCACGACCACTTGTGAAAGTGAGATCTGATAGAGATAAGATTATAAGATAAATATATTTTTCGTATTTTATAATATAGATGCAGAAAATAAAGATGCAAATGAAAGTAGATTGGAAGCAAATATGATAAGAGATAGATCCGGGGGCCATAGGTTTCACTAGAGGCTTCTCTCAAGATAGCATAAGTATTACGGTGGGTGAAAAAATTACTGTCGAGCAATTGATAGAAAAGCGAATAATTATGAGATTATCTAGACATGATCATGTATATAGGCATCACGTCCGCAACAAGTAGACCGACTCCTGCCTGTATCTACTACTATTACTCCACACATCGACCGCTATCCAGCATGCATCTAGAGTATTAAGTTCATAAGAATAGAGTAACGCATTAAGCAAGATGACATGATGTAGAGGGATAAACTCAAGCAATATGATATAAACCCCATCTTTTTATCCTCGATGGCAACAATACAATACGTGTCTTGCAAGCCTTTCTGTCACTGGGTAAGAACACCACAAGATTGAAACCAAAGCAAAGCACTTTTCCCATGGCAAGAAAGATCAATCTAGTAGGCCAAACCAAACCGATAATTCGAAGAGACTTGCAAAGATAACTCAATCATATAAAAGAATTCAGAGAAGATTCAATTATTTTTCATAGATAAACTTGATCATAAACCCACAATTCATGGGATCTCGACAAACACACCGCACAATAGATCTCCACAAGAGAGGGGGAGAACATCGTATTGAGATCCAAAAAGAGAGAAGAAGCCATCTAGCTAATAACTATGGACCCGAAGGTTTGTGGCAAACTACTCACAACTCATCAGAAGGGCTATGGTGTTGATGTAGATGCCCTCCATGGTGGAATCCCCCTCCGGCAGAACACCAGCGACGGCTCCAAGATTGGATCTCACGGATACAAAAGGTTACGGTGGCGGAAATATTTCTTTTGTGGCTCCCTGGATGTTTTTGGGGTATGTTGATACGTCCATTTTGCATCATGCTTTTATATCAATATTTATTGCATTATGGGATGTCATTACACATTATATCTCAATATTATGGCTATTCTGTCTTATTTTACAAGGTTTACCATGAAGAGGGGGAATGCCGGTAGCTGGAATTCTGGCTGGAAAAGGAGCAAACGTTGGAAACCTATTCTGCACAACTCCAAAAGTCCTGAAACTCCATGAAACAACTTTTTGGATTTATTAAGAATTTATGAGTGAAAGAAATAGGCCAAGGGGCCCACACCCTGTCCAGGAGACAGGGGGCGCCCCCCTGTAGGGCGCGACCCCTATCTCCTGGACCCCCTGGTGGGCCTCCGGCGTCCATCTTCTGCTATATCATCACTCTTACCCTAGAAAAAATCGGGGGCAAGCTTACGAGACGAAACTCCACCGCCACGAGGCGTAACCTTGGCGGAATCAATCTAGGGCTCTGGCGGAGCTGTTCTGCCGGGGACACTTCCCTTCGGGAGGGGGAAATCATCACCAACGTCATCACCAACGATCCTCTCATCGGGAGGGGGTCAATCTCCATCAACATCTTCACCAGCAGCATCTCCTCTCAAAACCCTAGTTCATCTCTTGTATCCAATCTTGTATCAGAACCACAAATTGGTACCTGTGGGTTGCTAGTAGTGTTGATTACTCCTTGTAGTTGATGCTAATTGGTTTACTTGGTGGAAGATCATATGTTCAGATCATTTATGCATATTATTACTCCTATGATTATGAACATGAATATGCTTTGTGAGTAGTTACGTTTGTTCTTGAGGACATGGGTGAAGTCTTGCTATTAGTAGTCATGTGAATTTGGTATTCCTTCGATATTTTGATGAGATGTATGTTGTCTTTCCTCTAGTGGTGTTATGTGAACATCGACTACATGACACTTCACCATTATTTGGGCCTAGAGGAAGGCATAGGGATGTAATAAGTAGATGATGGGTTGCTAGAGTGACATAAGCTTAAACCCTAGTTTATGCGTTGCTTCGTTAGGGGTTGATATGGACCCATATGTTTAATGTTGTGGTTAGGTTTACCTTAATACTCCTTTTTGTAGTTGCGGATGCTTGCAATAGGGGTTAATCATAAGTGGGATGTTTGTCCAAGTTAGGGCAGTACCCAAGTGCCGGTCCACCCACATATCAAATTATCAAAGTACCGAACCTGAATCTTACGAACGTGATGAAAACTAGCTTAACGATAATTCCCAATGTGTCCTCGGGAGCTCCTTCCTCATTATTAGAATTTGTCCAGGCTTATCCTTTGCTACATAAAGGATTGGGCCACCTTGCTGCAATTTATTTACTTTCTTCTCATTACTATTTATCTTATCACAAAACTATCTATCACCTACTATTTCAGTGCTTGCAGAGAAAACCTTACTGAAAACTGCTTATCATTTCCTTCTGCTCCTCGTTGGGTTCGACACTCTTACTTATCGAAAGGACTACTATAGATCCCCTACACTTGTGGGTCATCAAGACTCTTTTCTGGCGCCGTTGCCGGGGAGCATAGCGCTTTTGGTGAGTGGAACTTGGTAAGGAAACATTTATATAGTGTGCTGAAATTTTCTGTTACTTGTCACTATGGAAACTAATCCTTTGAGGGTCTTGTTTGGGGTATCTTCACCCCAACCAGAAGAGCAATGAGATGCTCCTCAACCTACTGAACCTTATGAAAATATTCACTTTGAGATTCCTTCGGGTATGATAGAAAAACTGCTAGCTAATCCTTTTGCAGGAGACAGAACATTGCATCCCGACTTACACCTTATCTTTGTGGATGAAGTTTGTGGATTATTTAAGCTTGCAGGTATCCCCGATGATGTTGTAAAAAGGAAGGTCTTCCCATTATCTTTGAAGGGAGATGCAATGACATGGTATAGGCTATGTGATGATACGAGATTTTGGAATTATAAGCGACTGAAGTTGGAATTTCACCAGAAGTTCTATCCTATGCATCTCGTTCATCGTGATCGTAATTACATATATAATTTCTGGCCTCGCGAAGGAGAAAGCATCGCTCAAGCTTGGGGGAGGCTTAAGTCAATGTTATATTAATGCCCCAATCACGAGCTCTCTCGGGAAATGATTATTCAGAATTTTTATGCTCGGCTTTCTCTTGATAATCGCAACCTGCTCGATACTTCCTATGCTGGTTCCTATATGCTGAAGACTATTGATTTTAAATGGGACTTATTGGAAAGAATTAAACGCAACTCTGAAGATTGGGGTTCCGACGATGGTAAGGAGTCAGGTATGACACCTAAGTTCGATTGTGTTAAATCTTTTATGGATACCGATGCTCTCCGTGGATTTAGCTCTAAGTATGGACTTGACTCTGAGATAGTAGCTACTTTTTGTGTAACTTTTGCTACTCACGTTGATCTCCCTAGAGAGAAGTGGTTTAAATATAATCCTTCTGTTGAAGTGAAAGTAGTTGCACCTATTACAGTCGAAGAAAAGACTATTACATATAGTGATCCTATTATTCCTACCGCTTATGTCGAAAAACCTCCTTTTCCTGTTAGGATAAAAGATCATGTTAAAGCTTCGACTGTTGTTCATAAGAGTAATACTAGGACTTATACACCTCCTGAGCAAATTAATGTTGAACCTGGTATTGCTATGATTAAAGATCTCTTGGATGAGGACTTAGATGGGCATGTTATCTCTTTCTTGGGTGAAACTGCTAATATTGCTAGACCCGATACTAAGACACATAGACCTGTTGTAGGCACGCTTGTTATTTCTGTTAAAGTAGGAGATCATTGTTATCATGGTTTATGTGATATGGGTGCTAGTGCTAATGCGATACCTTATGATCTTTATAAAGAAATTATGCACGATATTGCACCTATTGAATTAGAAGACATTGATGTTACTATTAAGCTTGCTAATAGGGACACCATTAAACCTATTGGGATTGTTAGAGATGTTGAAGTCTTGTGTGGGAAGATTAAATACCCTGCTGATTTTCTTGTTCTTGGTTCGCCACAAGATGATTTTTGTCCCATTATTTTTGGTAGACCCTTCTTGAATACTGCTAGTGCTAAGATTAATTGTGAAAAGAATATTGTCACTGTTGGCATAGATGGTATGTCTCATGAGTTTAATTTCGCTAAGTTTAGTAGACAACCTCATGAAAGGGAACTACCTAGTAAGGATGAAATTATTGGTCTTGCTTCCATTGCTGTTCCTCCAACTGATCCGTTAGAACAATATTTGTTAGGCCATGAAAACAATATGTTTATGAAGGAAAGGGAAGAAATAGATGAAGTGTTCCTTAAACAAGAACCTATGCTAAAACATAACCTTCCTGTTGAAATTCTTGGGGATACCCCTCCACCCAAGGGTGATCCCATGTTCGAACTCAAACCCTTACCTGATAATCTCAAGTATGCTTATCTTGATGAAAAAGAAATATATCCTGTTATTATTAGTGCTAACCTTTCAGAGAAAGAAGAAGAAAGATTATTGAAAACTCTGAAGAAGCACCGAGCTGCTATTGGATATACTCTGGATGATCTTAAGGGCATTAGTCCCACATTATGTCAACACAAAATTTCTGTGGAGAAAGATGCCAAACCAGTTAGAGATCCTCAAAGACGATTAAACCCCAAGATGAAGGAACTGGTGAGGAAGGAGATTCTAAAACTCCTTGAGGCAGGTATTATTTATCCCATTGCTGATAGTGAATGGGTAAGCCCTGTCCATTATGTCCCTAAAAAGGGAGGTATTACCGTTGTTCCTAATGATAAAGATGAATTGATCCCGCAAATAACTATTACAGGCTATAGGATGGTAATTGATTTCCGTAAGTTAAATAAAGCTACTAAGAAAGATCATTACCCTTTACCTTATATTGATCAAATGCTAGAAAGGCTATCCAAACACACACATTTTTGCTTTCTAGATGGTTATTCTGGTTTCTCTCAAATACCTGTGTCCGCGAAGGATCAATCTAAAACTACTTTTACTTGCCCTTTTGATACTTTTGCTTATAGACGTATGCTTTTTGGTTTATGTAATGCACCTGCTACCTTTCAAAGATGCATGATGGCTATATTTTCTGATTTTTGTGAAAAGATTTGTGAGGTATTCATGGATGACTTCTCCATCTATGGATCCTCTTTTGATGATTGTTTGAGCAACCTTGATCGAGTTTTGCAGAGATGGGAAGACACTAGTCTCGTCCTAAATTGGGAAAAGTGTCACTTTAAGGTTAATGAAGGCATTGTCTTGGGGCACAAGATCTCCAAGAGTGGTATTGAAGTTGATAAAGCCAAAGTTGATGCTATTGAAAAGATGCCATGTCCCAAGGACATAAAAGGTATAAGAAGTTTCCTTGGTCATGCCGGATTTTATAGGAGGTTCATTAAGGACTTTTCTAAAATCTCTAGGCCTCTGACTAATTTATTGCAAAAAGTTATTCCTTTTTTCTTTGATGATGATTGTGTAGAAGCATTTGAAACACTTAAGAAAGCTTTGATCACTGCACCTATTGTTCAGCCGCCTGATTGGAATTTACCTTTTGAAATTATGTGTGATGCTAGTGATTATGCTGTAGGTGCTGTTTTAGGGCAAAGACTCGATAAGAAATTGAATGTTATCTAGTATGCTAGTAAGACTCTTGATACTACCGAGAGAAATTATGCTACTACTGAAAAAGAGTTCTTAGCAGTTGTGTTTGCATGTGATAAGTTTAGACCTTATATTGTTGATTCCAAAGTTACTATTCCCACTGATCATACTGCTATTAAATATCTTATGGAAAAGAAAGATGCTAAGCCTAGACTCATTTGATGGGTTCTCTTGCTCCAAGAATTTGAATTGCATATTATTGATAGAAAGGGAGCTGAGAACCCCGTTGCAGACAACTTGTCTAGGTTAGAGAATGTTCTTGATAACCCACTGCCTATTAATGATAGTTTTCCTGATGAACAATTAGTGGTTGTCAATGCTTCTCGTACTGCTCCTTGGTATGCCGATTATGCTAATTACATTGTTGCTAAATATATACCGCCTAGTTTCACATACCAGCAAAAGAAAAAGTTCGTTTATGATTTAAGACATTACTTCTGGGATGATCCACACCTTTATAAAGAAGGAGTAGATGGTATTATTAGATGTTGTGTGCATGAGCATGAATAGGAACAAATCATACGCAAGTGTCACTCTGAATCTTATGGAGGACACCACGCTGGAGATAGAACTGCACACAAGGTACTACAATCTGGTTTTTATTGGCCTACTCTTTTCAAAGATGCCCGTAAGTTTGTCTTATCTTGTGATGAATGTCAAAGAATAGGTAACATTAGTAGACGTCAAGAAATGCCTATGAATTATTCTCTTGTTATTGAACCGTTTTATGTTTGGGGCTTTGATTATATGGGACCTTTTCCTGCCTCCAATGGTTATACACATATTTTAGTTGCTGTTGATTATGTTACTAAGTGGATAGAAGCTATTCCAACTAGTAGTGCTGATCATAACACTTCTATTAAAATGCTTAAAGAAGTTATTTTTCCGAGGTTTGGAGTCCCTAGATATCTTATGACTGATGGTGGTTCACACTTTATTCATGGTGCTTTCCGTAAGATGCTTGCTATATGATGTCAATCATAGAATCGCATCTCCTTATCGCCCGTAGTCTAGTGGTCAAGTAGAGTTGAGCAATAGAGAGCTCAAATTAATTTTGCAAAAGACTGTGAATAGATCTAGAAAGAATTGGTCCAAAAAACTTGATGATGCATTATGGGCCTATAGAACTGCATACAAAAATCCTATGGGTATGTCTCCATATAAGATGGTTTATGGAAAAGCATGTCATTTACCTCTTGAACTTGAACATAAAGCATAAAGAGCTCAATTATGACTTCAAACTTGCCGGTGAGAAGAGGTTGTTTGATATTAGCTCACTTGATGAATGGAGAACCCAAGCATATGAGAATGCCAAGCTTTTCAAAGAAAAATTCAAACGCTGGCATGATAAGAGGATACAAAAGCGTGAGTTTAACGTAGGAGACTATGTGTTATTATTCAACTCTCGTTTAAGAGTTTTTGCAGGAAAACTTCTCTCAAATGGGAAGGTCCCTACGTTATCGAGGAGGTCTATCGTTCTGGTGCTATAAAAATCAACAACTTCGAAGGCACAAATCCGAGGGTGGTTAACGGTAAAGGATTTAAACATTATATTTCAGGTAATCCTATCAATGTTGAAACTAATATTATTGAAACCATAACCCCCGAGGAATACATAAGAGACACTTTCTAGAATGTTCCAGACCCCAAAAAGGCATAGGTACGTGGTACGGTAAGTAAACCGACTCCAAAACAACTCTAATGGCAATTTTTATCAGTTTTGGATTATTTAGGAATTTTAGGAAGAAAGAAGTAGTCCGAAAGGGACACGAGGCTCCCACGAGAGAGGAGGCCGCCCCCCTTAGGGCATGCCCCCCTGTCTCGTGAGCACCTCGTGTGCCTCCTGGATTCCGTTTCCTTGTATGTTACGTATTTTGGTCGGCAAAAATTCATTATATATACTCCCGAAGGTTTTGACCACCGTATCATGCAAATATCCTTTGTTTCCGTTTCGAGCTGTTTCTGTTTCAGATCTAGAGCATCATGTCATCTCCAAGCGCTTCCAAGGACAAGTTTTTTGAGAGGGTTATCAACCCCTATCTCGCGGAGGTGCTGCATCACCCTCAAACCATTGAGATGCATGAGGGGGTGGTGCACATCCGCGATGTGGAGGGACCAAGGCGTACCGGGAGCATGGAAACAAAGCTCGAAGCCATGGAGCAAGAAGTTTTCAAGTGTCAAGGGATGGTGGAGCTTGGACTCAATGCCAACCAGATGATGATCATGGAGTTCACCAACAACCATAAGCTAGATGCTAAAGTCATTGGGGAGACCATCTTCAAGCTTCAAGAGAAAATCGAGCACCTCCAAGCCCAGATTTATGACCTGCAAAACCAGAACTGTGAGTATGAATATAGATTCAAGCGAATGATTTTGGCTGCAGATTTAAGGATCCCGGAGACTCGATCATCCTTTTATGATGGAGAGCCTATGCCTTGGAAGACGGACGACAAGCCTACATCATCAAAAATTCCCACTTCACCACCTCCATCAGCTCCAAAGAAATAATCACATGGGTATGGGAACTCCCCTTGGCAACTGCCAAGCTTGGGGGAGGTGCCCCGGTATCGTATCACCCGAAGGTCTGTGGCAAACTACTCACAACTCATCAGAAGGGCTATGGTGTTGATGTAGAAGCCCTCCATGGTGGAATCCCCCTCCGGCAGAATGCCGGCGACGGCTCCAAGATTGGATCTCACGGATACATAAGGTTACGGTGGCGGAAATATTTCTTTTGTGGCTCCCTGGATGTTTTTGGGGTATGTTGATACGTCCATTTTGCATCATGCTTTTATATCAATATTTATTGCATTATGGGCTGTCATTACACATTATATCCCAATACTTATGGCTATTCTCTCTTATTTTACAAGGTTTACCATGAAGAGGGGGAATGCCGGCAGCTGGAATTCTGGCTGGAAAAGGAGCAAACATTGGAAACCTATTCTGCACAACTCCAAAAGTCCTGAAACTCCACGAAACAACTTTTTTGGATTTATTAAGAATTTATGAGCGAAAGAAATAGGCCAGGGGGCCCACACCCTGTCCAGGAGACAGGGGAGCGCCCCCCCCCCCTGTAGGGCGCGCCCCCTATCTCCAAGGCCCCCTGGTGGGCGTCCGGCGTCCATCTTCTGCTATATCATCACTCTTACCTTGGAAAAAATCGGGGGCAAGCTTACGAGACGAAACTCCGCTGCCACGAGCCGGAACCTTGGCAGAATCAATCTAGGGCTCTCGCGGAGCTGTTCTACCGGGGACACTTCCCTCCGGGAGGGGGAAATCATCACCAACGTCATCACCAACGGTCCTCTCATCGGGAGGGGGTCAATCTCCATCAACATCTTCACCAGCACCAGCACCATCTCCTCTCAAAACCCTAGTTCATCTCTTGTATCCAATCTTGTATCAAAACCACAAATTGGTACATATGGGTTGCTAGTAGTGTTGATTACTCCTTGTAGTTGATGCTAATTGGTTTACTTGGTGGAAGATCATATATTTAGATCCTTTATGCATATTATTACTCCTCTGATTATGAACATGAATATGCTTTGTGATTAGTTACGTTTGTTCGTGGGGACATGGGTGAAGTCTTGCTATTAGTAGTCATGTGAATTTGGTATTCGTTTGATATTTTGATGAGATGTATGTTGTCTTTCCTGTAGTGGTGTTATGTGAATGTCGACTACATGAAACTTCACCATTATTTGGGCCTAGAGGAAGGCATAGGGAAGTAATAAGTAGATGATGGGTTGCTAGAGTGACAGAAGCTTAAACCCTAGTTTATGTGTTGCTTCGTTAGGGGTTGATATGCACCCATATGTTTAATGTTGTGGTTAGGTTTACCTTAATACTCCTTTTTGTAGTTGCAGATGCTTGCAATAGGGGTTAATCATAAGTGGGATGTTTGTCCAAGTTAGGGCAGTACCCAAGTGCCGGTCCACACACATATCAAATTATCAAAGTACCGAACGCGAATCTTACGAACGTGATGAAAACTAGCTTGACGATAATTCCCAATATGTCCTTGGGAGCTCCTTCCTCATTATTAGAATTTGTCTAGGCTTATCCTTTGCTACATAAAGGATTGGGCCACCTTGTTGCACTTTATTTACTTTATTTAATTTTTGCTCATTACTATTTATCTTATCACAAAACTATCTATCACCTACTATTTCAGTGCTTGCAGAGAAAACCTTACTAAAAACTGCTTATCATTTCCTTCTGCTCCTTGTTGGGTTCGACACTCTTACTTATCGAAAGGACTACGATAGATCCCCTACGCTTGTGGGTCATCATATGTAGGCTTATATAGGAGGAAGAAGTATGTCGGTGGCTGCCCGAGGGGCCCACAAGACAGGGGGGCGCCCTACCCTCTCGTGGCCGCCTCGGCTGCTTCTTGACTTGCACCCCAAGTCCTTTGGATCACGTTCGTTGCAAAAACCACGCTTCCGAAGGTTTCATTCCATTTGGACTCCGTTTGATATTCCTTTTCTTCGAAATACTGAAATAGGCAAAAAAAAGCAGCAATACGGGCTGGGCCTCCGGTTAGTAGACCCAAAAATGATAATAATTTGTAAAATAAAGCCCATAAACATCCAAAATAGGTAATATAATAGCATGGAACAATCAAAAATTATAGATATGTTGGAGACGTATCAAGCATCCCCAAGCTTAATTCCTGCTCGTCCTCGAGTAGGTTAATGATAAAAACGGAATTTTTGATGTGGAATGCTACCTAGCATAATTCTCAATGTAATTTTCTTTATTGTGGCATGAATTTTTAGATTCAAATGACTCAAGATAAAAGCTTATAAAACATAAAAATAATAATGCTTCAAAGCATACTAACAAATAATCATGTCCTATCAAACTAACATAGCCAAAGAAAGCTTATCCCTACAAAATCATATAGTTAGGCCATGCTTGATTTTCATTACACAAAATACTCCCATCATGCACAACCTCAATGACGAGCCGAGCAATTGGTTCATACTTTTTAACGCGCTTTAGTTTTTTCAACTCTTACGCAATACATGAGCGCAAGCCATGGACATAGCACTAAGGTGGTCTATTGTGGTGGTTGTGAGGACAAAAAGTGGGAGAAGATAGTCTCACATCAACTAGGCGTATCAACGGGCTATGGAGATGCCCATCAATAGATATCAATGTGAGTGAGTAGGGATTGCCGTGCAACGGATGCACTAGAGCTATAAATATATGAAATCTCAACAAAAGAAACTAAGTGGGTGTGCATCCAACTTGATCTCTCACGAAGACCTAGGGCATTTTGAGGAAGCCCATCATTGGAATATACAAGCCAAGTTCTATAATGAAAAATTCCCACTTGTATATGAAAGTGACAACATATGAGACTCTCTATCAAGCACAAGTGTGGAAAAAGATATAGTAGCAATTGTCCCTTCTCTTTTTTTCTCTTTTTTTCTTTTCTCTTTTCTTTCTTTCTTTTTCTTTCTTTTTCTTCTTTTTCTTTTTTGTGGGCTTCTTTGGCCTCTTTTATTTTTATAAAGTCCGAAGTCCCATCCCGACTTGTGGGGGATAGTCTTCATCATCCTTTCCTCACTGGGACAATGCTCTAATAATGAAGATTATCACACTTTTATGGATTTACAACTCAAAGCTAGAACAAAATATGACTCTATATGAATGCCTCTGGCGGTGTACCGGGATATGCAATGAATCAAGAGTAACATGTATGAAAATTATGAAGGTGGCCTTGCCACAAATACGATGTCAACTACATGATCATGCAAAGATCAATATGACAATGATGAAACGTGTCATAATAAACGGACCGGTGGAAAGTTGCATGACAATATATCTCGGAATGGCTATGGAAATGCCGTATAGATAGGTATGGTGGCTGTTTTGAGGAAGGTAAATAATGGGTTTATGATACCGGCGAAAATTGCGCGGCAAAATAGAAGCTAACAAAGTGGAAGGATGAGTGTGCGTATATCCATGGACTCACATTAGTCATAAAGAACGCATATACTTATTGCAAAAGTTTACTTAGCCCTCGAAGCAAAGTACTACGTAGCATGCCCCAAGAGGGATAGATTGGTAGGAAAAATCCATCGCTCGTCCCCGACTGCCACTCATAAGGAAGACACTCAAAATAGCACCTCATGCAACAAATTTGTCACACAACTTTTACCATACGTGCATGCTATGGGACTTGCCAACTTCAACAAAAGTACTTCTCAATTTCATAATTGTCCACTAGCATGACCCTAACATTACTACCTTTATATCTCAAAACAATTATCAAGCATCAAGTTGATCCTAGCATCCAATTCACTTTCTATGATAGTTGTTATTATACCCAACTTGGATGCTCATCATTCTAGGACCAAATTCATAACCAAAGCAAATACCATGCTGTTCTGAGAGACTCTCAAAATAATATAAGTGAAGCATGAGAAACTAGCAATTTCTTCAAAATTAATCCACCGCCATGCTCTAAAAGATATAAGTGAAGTACTAGAGCAAAAACTATCAAGCTCAAAAGATATAAGCGAAGCACATAGCATATTCTAAAAAATTTAATCAAATAGGCTTCTCCCAAAAGGTGTGTGCAACAAGGATGATTGTGGTAAACTAAAAAGCAAAGACTAATATAATACACGACGCTCCAAGCAAAACACATATCATGTGGCGAATAAAAATATAGCTCCAAGTAAAGTTACCAATGAACGAAGACGAAAGAGGGGATGCCTTCCCGGGGCATCCCCAAGCTTAGGCTTTTGGATATACTTGAATATCTTGGGGTGCCATGGGCATCCCCAAGCTTAGGCTCTTTGCCACCCTTTATTCCATAGTCCATAAAAGCTTTACCCAAAACTTGAAAACTTCACAACACAAAACTCAACAGGAAATCTTATAAGCTCCGTTAGTGAAAGAAAACAAAACCACCACATAAGGTACTGTAATGAACTCATTCTTTATTTATTTTGGTGTTAAACCTACTGTATTACAAGTTCTCTATGGTTCATACCCTTACATAGTAGCCATAGATGCATCGAAATAAGCAAACAACACACGAAAGGCAGAATCTGTCAAAAACAGAACAGTCTGTAGCAATCTGTAACTAACGCAAACTTATGGACCGTTACAAATCCTACCACAATAGGAAGTCCTAAAAAATTTGTTTATTGATCATCATCAAAAAGAATCAATGCAAAATCTCGTTCCTGTGATTTATTGAATTTTTTCTCGTGAGCGCAAAGTTTCTGTTTTTCAGCAGAATCAAATCAACTATCAACATATGTTATCCTATAGGTTCTACTTGGCACAAACACTAATTAAAAGATAAAAACACATCTAAACAGAAAGTAGAAGCAAAATTTATTAAATAACAGCAAGGAAAAATATTGGGTTGTCTCCCAACAAGCGCTTTTCTTTAAAGCCTTTTTAGCTAGGCATTGAGATTTCAATGATGCTCACATGAAAGACAAGAATTGAAGCATAAAGAGAGCATCATGTAGCGTGTGAAAAACACATCTAAGTCTAACATACTTCCTATGCATAGGCATCTTGTAAGCAAACAAATTATTAAGGCAAGCAAAAACTAGCATATGCAAGGAAGAACGAAGAGATGATAGCAATCTCAACATGAAGAGAGGTAATTTAGTAACATGAAATTTTTTACAACCATGTTTTCCTCTCTCATAGTAATTACATGTGGGATCATAAGAAAATTCAACAAAATATCTATCACATAACATGTTATCAACACGATCCACATGCATGCAAAGTTGACACTCTTCCAAAATAGTGGGATTAACATTAACTAAAGTCATGACTTCTCCAAACCCACTTTTATCAAAAACTTCATAAGATTGAATATTATCCAAATATGTGCGATCTAAAGTTGACACTCTTCCAAACCCACTTTAAGTATTATTGCAAACATTATTATCAATCTCATATTCATCATGGGGGTTAAATAAATTTTCAAGATCAAAAGAAGAATCACCCCAATCATGATCATTCCAACAAGTAGTAGACATAGCAAAACTACCATCCCCAAGCTTAGGATTTTGCATATTATTAGCACAATTGTCATCAAGAGAATTTATAGTAAAATCATTGCAATCATGCTTTTTTATTCGAGGAGTTATCATGAATCTCTTCATAAATTTCTTCATCATACTTTTCAGATTCACAAATTTCGAGCAAAGCTTCATAAAGATAATCTAGTGCACAAAACTCACTAGCAATTGGTTCATCATAATTGGATCTCTTAAAAAGATTAGCAAGCGGATGAGGATCCATAGATCTTAAGTTCTCTGTTTAGCAATAAATAAACAACTATTCCAATCAAACGAGCAAACGAGCCAAGTAAGACATAAAGCAAACGAAAAGACGAACAGAAGAAGGGCGAATAAAACGGCAAGGGTGAAGTGGGGGAGAAGAAAACGAGAGGCAAATGGCAAATAATGTAAATGCGAGGGAGATAAGTTTGTGATGGGTACTTGGTATGTCTTAACTTGAGCAAAGACCTCCCCGGCAGCGGCGCCAGAAATCCTTCTTGCTACGTCTTGAGCTTGCGTTGGTTCTCCTTAAAGAGGAAAGGGTGATGCAGCAATAGTAGCGTAAGTATTTCCCTCAGTTTTTGAGAACCAAGGTATCAATCCAGTAGGAGGCTCCTCACAAGTTCCACGCACCTACATAAACAAACAAAGAACTTGCAACCAACATGATAAAGGGGTTGTCAATCCCTTCACGGCCACTTGCGAAAGTGAGATCTCATAGAGATAAGATGATAAGATAAATATATTTTTGGTATTTTATAATATAGATGCAGAAAATAAAGATGCAAATAAAATTAGATTGGAAGCAAATATGATAAGAGATAGACCCGGGGGCCATAGGTTTCACTAGAGGCTTCTCTCAAGATAGCATAAGTATTATGGTGGGTGAACAAATTACTGTCGAGCAATTGATAGAAAAGCGAATAATTATGAGATTATATAGGCATGATCATGTATATAGGCATCACGTCCGCAACAAGTAGACCGACTCCTGCCTGCACCTACTACTATTACTCCACACATCAACCACTATCCAGCATGCATCTAGAGTATTAAGTTCATAAGAACAGAGTAACGCATTAAGCAAGATGACATGATGTAGAGGGATAAACTCAAGCAATATGATATAAACCCCATCTTTTTATCCTCGATGGCAACAATACAATACGTGTCTTGCAACCCTTTCTGTCGCTGGGTAAGAACACCACAAGATTGAACCCAAAGCTAAGCACTTCTCCCATGGCAAGAAAGATCAATCTAGTAGGCCAAACCAAACCGATAATTCGAAAGACTTGCAAAGATAACTCAATCATATAAAATAATTCAGAGAAGATTCGATTATTTTCCATAGATAAACTTGATCATAAACCCACAATTCATCGGATCTCGACAA
Source organism: Triticum dicoccoides (assembly GCF_002162155.2). Taxonomy (NCBI): domain Eukaryota; kingdom Viridiplantae; phylum Streptophyta; class Magnoliopsida; order Poales; family Poaceae; genus Triticum; species Triticum dicoccoides. The sequence continues at coordinate 60,171,876 of NC_041387.1, read as the reverse complement.
ACACACCGCAAAAAGAGATTACATCGAATAGATCTCCACAAGGGAGGGGGAGAACATTGTATTGAGATCCAAAAAGAGAGAAGAAGCCGTCTAGCTAATAACTATGGACCCGAAGGTCTGTGGCAAACTACTCACAACTCATCGGAAGGGCTATGGTGTTGATGTAGAAGCCCTCCATGGTGGAATCCCCCTCCGGCAGAACACCGACGACAGCTCCAAGATGGGATCTCGCGGATACAGAAGGTTACGATGGCGGAAATATTTCTTTGGTGGCTCCCTGGATGTTTTCGGGGTATGTAGGCTTATATAGGAGGAAGAAGTACGTCGGTGGCCGCCCGAGGGGCCCACGAGACAAGGGGGCGTGCCCTATAGGGGGGGCCTACCCTCTCGTGGCCGCCTCGGTTGCTTCTTGACTTGCACTCCAAGTCCTATGGATCATGTTCGTTCCAAAAATCACGCTTTCGAAGGTTTCATTCCATTTGGACTCCGTTTGATATTCCTTTTCTTCGAAATACTGAAATAGGCAAAAAAATAGCAATACGGGCTGGGCCTCCGGTTAGTAGGTTAGTCCCAAAAATGATAATAATGTGTAAAATAAATCCCATAAACATCCAAAACAAGTAATATAATAGCATGGAACAATCAAAAATTATAGATATGCCGGAGACGTATCAAGTTTGTTGACACAAGTGCTAGACCGGCAACACCTTCATCTTGAGTATGTTTTGAATAGGAGTGATAGCTTCTCTCGGAGTGATGTTTGGAGTCAGAGCCGGATACCCGTTCACCAACATGAGCTTGATGTCTTCGTTTTGTGTAGCTCTTTGATGATTTGTCCTTCCTTTTCGAATCATTGCTCCTCCGGGATGTTCTTCGTTCATAACGATCATCTCTACTCCTTCTCTCTCTTGGTGGTGATTCTTCTCTTCTACTTCTTCTCTTAGGTGATTCTTCTGTTCTCTTGTAGGGAGCCGTACACTCATTGGAATAGTGTCCGGGTCTTCCACAATTGTAGCAATTACGCTCTCGACTCGAAGATCTTTTGTCATTGTAGGACCTTGACTTGGAACTTCTTTCCTTGCTCCTACTCTTGTAGAACTTATTGAAATTCTTCACCATTAGGCTCAATTCTTCATTGAAGGTTTGTTTCTCACTTGATGATGTGGGAGCTTCACATGAGGCTTTGTAAGCACCACTTGACTTGTTGTGGAGCTCTTCCTTATCCTTGAGTGACATCTCATGAGCAATAATTCTTCCAATGACCTCCGTTGGCTTGATATTCTTGTAATTGGGCATCATTTGGATCAATGTGCACACGGTATCATATTTTCCATCCAAGGCTCTTAGGATCTTCTTGATGATGAATTTGTCGGTCATCTTTTCACTTCCTAAGCCGGCAATCTCATTTGTGATAAGAGCAATCCTAGAGTACATTTCAGCGACGCCTTCACCATCCTTCATCTTGAACTTGTCAAGTTGACTTTGAAGCACATCCAATTTGGATTCCTTGACGGAGTCGGTACCTTCGTGCATGTCAATCAAAGTGTCCCAAATTTCCTTTGCATTCTCAAGACGGCTGATTTTGTTGAATTCTTCGGGGCACAATCCGTTGAAGAGGATATCACAAGCTTGAGCGTTGTATTGAAGCATCTTCAACTCTTCCGCGGTAGCTTCACGGTTCGCTTCTCTTCCATCAAAGAATTCACCTTGCAAGCCAATACACATAATAGCCCATACGACAGGGTTATGTCCAAGAATATGCATTTTCATCTTATGCTTCCAACTAGCAAAATTAGTACCATCAAAGTAAGGACCTCTACGGTGATAATTTCCCTCGCTAGACGCCATACTCTCCTAGGTTGTGAAGCCAAGGCTATGACTACCAAAAGCTATGGAAATCAAAGCAAATGGAGACCAAAGCTCTGATACCACTTGTAGGATCGAAAGTATGTCTAGAGGGGGGTGATTAGACTACTTGACCAAATAAAAACTTAGCCTTTTTCCAATTTTAATTCTTGGCAGGTTTTAGCAACTTTAGCACAAGTCAAGCAATCAACCTACACATGCAATTCTAAAGTATAGTAGCGGAATTTAACACAATTGCATATGAAGGTAAAGGGAAGGAGTTTGAGGAGGCAAACGCAATTGGAGACACGGAGATTTTTGAGCCGTGGTTCCGGTAGGTGGTGCTATCGTACATCCACGTTGATGGAGACTTCAACACACGATGGGTAACAGTTACGCGAGTCCATAGAGGGCTCCACCCACGAAGGGTCCACGAAGAAGCAACCTTGTCTATCCCACCATGGCCGTTGCCCACAAAGGACTTGCCTCACTAGGGGTAGATCTTCACGAAGTAGGCGATCTCCTTGCCCGTACAAACTCCTTGGTTCAACTCCGCAATCTTGTCGGAGGCTCTCAAGTGACACCTAGCCAATCTAGGAGACACCACTCTCCAAGAAGTAACAAATGGTGTGTTGATGATGAACTCCTTGCTCTTGTGCTTCAAATGATAGTCTCCCCAACACTCAACTCTCTCTCACAGGATATGGATTTGGTGGAAAGAAGATTTGAGTGGAAAGCAACTTGGGGAAGGCTAGAGATCAAGATTCATATGGTAGGATTGGAATATCTTGACCTCAACACAAGTGTAGGTGGTTCTTTCTCAGAAAATATAAGTTGGAAGTGTAGGCATGTCCTGATGGCTCTCTCCAAGAGTGAAGAGGGGGTGGAGGGGTATATATAGCCCCCACACAAAATCTAACCGTTACACACAACTTACCAATCTTGGTGGGACCGAATTGAGAAACTCGGTCAGACTGATTCAGTAAATCTAGTGATCGTTAGGATTTTCGGTGGGATCGACATGCAACTCGGTAGGACCGATATGGTTAGGGTTCGGGCATAACGTAATCTCGTTGAGACCGATTACACAAATTCGGTGAGACCGATTTTGGTATTAAGCTAACCAGAGAGTTGGTTAGATAAACTTGGTGGGACCGATTCACTCATCTCGGTGGGACTGAAACGTTACGAAAGGGAAATAGAGAGTTTACATTGCAATCTCGGTGGGACCGGTCGCTCATCTCGGTGGGACCGAAACGTTACGAAGGGAAACAGAGAGATTACAATCCCATCTCGGTGAGACAGAGATCCCTATCAGTGAGACCGATTTGCCTAGGGTTTGTGGCAGTGGCTATGACATCTGAACTCGGTGGCGCATGATAGAAAGAATCGGTGGGGCCGAGTTTGACTTTTGGTTTAGGTCATATGTCGATGTGAGAAAGTAGTTGAGGGCTTTGGAGGATATCACTAAGCATTTTGAGCAAGAACCTCATTAAGCAACACCTCATCCCTCCTTGATAGTATTGGCTTTTCCTATAGACTCAATGTGATCTTGGATCACTAAAATAGAAAATGTAGAGTCTTGAGCTTTGAGCTTGAGCCAATCCTTTTTTCCTTAGCATTTTGAGGGGTCCACTTTTCTCATCCATGCCATGTCAATCATTGAGCTCTCCTGAAATAATTATCTTGGAATATAATTAGCTCAATGAGCTATATATTGTTAGGAATTACCAAAACCACCTAGGGATAGTTGCACTTTCACAACCCCAACTCCCCTCCACCTCCCCCTTCCCCACCATCGGTGAACCGTGACGGGGGTGGGGGGCGATGATGCTGGCAACCGGAGCGGGGACTCCCGGCCACGCTTTACCTCCTTGGAATGGGATGTCATGGGTTTGTACTCCAGGGAGCTCTTCAAGGATAGTGCACCACAGGGCAAGGAGGATGGAAAGGATGCCATGGCTGAAAAAGCTTCTGATCCGGTTGCTCCGGCTGCTCCCCCTGCTGGTACCCCTGTCTCTGGGGTCTACTCGAACCTGCCGGTTCGTCAGGGCTCCCCTTCTCTGTCGGGCATCGAAGATCTCCCCGCCTCCCCTCTGCGTGCCTCGGCTGGCACCATCCCCAAGCGCAAGTCCTCAGTCCGGAAGTTCTCGGCTCATAGCCGGGCCACCTCGAGCACCAAGCTTTCTGCGGCTGGGCTCTGTCATTGTCTGGATGATGATTTGGGGGAAGCGGCGGGCCAGGCCTCCCCGATGGTGGCGCGCTCTACTCCGCTTCGTGACTCTGGGATGCGGGTGGCTGACAAGGCCGCCCGTCGTGCAGCGGCCCGGGATCTTTCAGCTTCAGGTACTCTTCCAGCCCTCCCTATGCCAGTTCCTTCTCCTTCCTCCCCTGTTAGGCTTGTTTTGCCTTCGTTTTTGGATGATCACTTGACTAAAGTTCTTTCGGATGTGGGTATTTCGCTTGATCACAATGTTGGATCTCCTTCTTCCCTCCTTGCTTTAATCCGGGCCAATGAGGTGGCTCAGGCTGGGATTGCCAAAGGTAAAGAGCTTGTGGCGGCTCCTCCTACTCCTCCGGTTGTGGCTGAGGGAGGGGGGGAGCTGTTTGGAGGGGGGCTCGTGCTAATTCTTCTAACCCCCCATGTCGTTAAGAAGAAGGGTGCACCTAAATGTGTTAAAACCTTCTTGGCACCCTGCAAGTCGAGCGTGCGTATTAAGAACCTTTTGTTCAAATGAAAGCGCTTTTCTGGAATGTTAGAGGTTTTGGGGCTTGGGGGCGCTGGGACCAAATCAAAGACATTGTCAGGGGTGAGAATATTGATCTGGTCGGTTTAGTTGAAACCTTTAAACCCTCCTTCTCTCAGGAACTTTCTGCTGTTACGGGCATCGATCATTTTGAATGGAATTTTCTCCCCTCTTCGGGCCACTCGGGTGGTATTCTTATTGGGTCCAAATGTGACGTCTTTGATTTTGTTACCTTCGACCATGGCATTTTCTGGGCTAGCGCAGTTGTGTTTCACCGCCAACTTAATACACTTTGGGAAGTGATGGTAGTTTACGGCCCGGCAGATCATTCTCTTTCCCACTTATTCCTGGATGAAATCTCTAATAAGGTCGAAGCTTGCACCCTTCCCCTTTTAGTTGGTGGTGACTTCAACCTGTTGCAATATCCTTCTGATAAGAACACTAATAACTTCTCCTGGACTTTGGCAGATGCTTTTAATGACTTCATTAGCGCTTGCGCTCTTCGTGAAATGCCTAGGGTGGGATCTAGGTTTACTTGGACTAATCATCAGGTTTCTCCTATTCGTTCTATCTTGGACCGCGTTCTGATTTACCCGATTTTGGATTCCCTCTTTCCTCTTGCGTCTCTCAAATCAAGGCTATAGTTGGCTCGGATCATGCTGTTGGGGAACGTAGTAATTTCAAAAAAATTCCTACGCACACGCAAGATCATGGTGATGCATAGCAACGAGAGGGGAGAGTAATGTCCATGTACCCTCGTAGACCGTAAGCGGAAGCGTTATGACAACACGGTTGATGTAGTCGTACGTCTTCACGATCCGACCTATCCAAGTACCGAACGTACGGCACCTCCGAGTTCAGCACACGTTCAGCTCGATGACGATCCCCGGACTCCGATCCAGCAAAGTGTCGGGGATGAGTTCCGTCAGCACGACGGCATGGTGACGATGATGATGTTCTACCGGCGCAGGGCTTCGCCTAAGCTTCGCGACGATATGACCGAGGTGGAATATGGTGGAGGGGGGCACCGCACACGGCTAAGGAACGATCACGTAGATCAACTTGTGTGTCCTAGGGTGCCCCCCTGCCCCCATATATAAAGGAGGGAGGGGGAGGTGTGGCCGGCCCCCAAGGGGTGCGCCTGGAGGAGTCCTACTCCCACCGGGAGTAGGACTCCCCCCTCTTGCCTTGGTGGAGAAGGAAAGGGGGGAGGGGAAAGAGGAAAGGGGGGCGCCGCCCCCCCCCCCCTCCTTGTCCTATTTGAACTAGGGGGAGAGGGGGCGCGCGGCCTGCCCTGGCCGGCCCTCCTCTTCTCCCTCATGGCCCATCTAGGCCCAATAACCCCCGGGGGGGTTCCGGTAACCCCCCGGTACTCCAGAAAAATCCCGGTTTCTCCCGGAACGTTTCCGATATCCAAATATAGGCTTCCAATATATCAATCTTTATGTATCGACCATTTCGAGACTCCTCGTCATGTCCTGGATCACATCCGGGACTCCGAACAACCTTCGGTACAGCAAAATATATAAACTCATAATGAAACTGTCATCGCAACGTTAAGCGTGCGGACCCTACGGGTTCGAGAACTATGTAGACATGACCTAGAACTATTATCGGTCAATAACCAATAGCGGAACCTGGATGCTCATATTGGCTCCTACATATTCTACGAAGATCTTTATCGGTCAAACCGCATAACAGCATACGTTGTTCCCTTTGTCATCGGTATGTTACTTGCCTGAGATTTGATCGTCGGTATCTAATACCTAGTTCAATATCGTTACCGGCAAGTCTCTTTACTCGTTACGTAATGCATCATTCCGTAACTAGCTCATTAGCTACATTGCTTGCAAGGCTTATAGTGATGTGCATTACCGAGAGGGCCCAGAGACACCTCTCCGACAATCGGAGTGACAAAACCTAATCTCGAAATACGCCAACCCAACATGTACCTTTGGATACACCTGTAGTACTCCTTTATAATCACCCAGTTACGTTGTGACGTTTGGTAGCACCCAAAGTGTTCCTCCGGTAAACGGGAGTTGCATAATCTCATAGTTACAGGAACATGTATAAGTCATGAAGAAAGCAATAGCAATATACTAAACGATCAAGTGCTAGGCTAACGGAATGGGTCATGTCAATCACATCATTCTCCTAATGATGTGATCCCATTAATCAAATGACAACACATGTCTATGGTTAGGAAACATAACCATCTTTAATTAATGAGCTAGTCAAGTAGAGGCATACTAGTGACTATATGTTTGTCTATGTATTCACACATGTATTATGTTTCCGGTTAATACAATTCTAGCATGAATAATAAACATTTATCATGATATGAGGAAATAAATAATAACTTTATTATTGCCTCTAGGGCATATTTCCTTCAGTCTCCCACTTGCACTAGAGTCAATAATCTAGATTACACAGTAATGATTCTAACACCCATGGAGTCTTGGTGCTGATCATGTTTTTCTCGTGGAAGAGGCTTAGTTAATGGGTCTGCAACATTCAGACCCGTATGTATCTTGCAAATCTCTATGTCTCCCACCTGGACTTGATCCCGGATGGAATTGAAGCGTCTCTTGATGTGCTTGGTCCTCTTGTGAAATCTGGATTCCTTTGCCAAGGCAATTGCACCAGTATTATCACAGAAGATCCTCATTGGTCCCAATGCACTAGGTATGACACCTAGATCGGAAATGAACTCTTTCATCCAGACTCCTTCATTTGCTGCTTCCGAAGCAGCTATGTACTCCGCTTCACATGTAGATCCCGCCACGACGCTTTGTTTAGAACTGCACCAACTTACAGCTCCACTGTTTAATAAAAACACGTATCCGGTTTGCGATTTAGAATCATCCGGATCAGTGTCAAAGCTTGCATCGACGTAACCATTTACGACTAGCTCTTTGTCACCTCCATATACGAGAAACATATCCTTAGTCCTTTTCAGGTATTTCAGGATGTTCTTGACCGCTGTCCAGTGATCCATTCCTGGATTACTTTGGTACCTTCCTGCTAAGCTTATTGCTAAGCACACCTCAGGTCTGGTACACAACATTGCATACATGATAGAGCCTATGGCTGAAGCATAGGGAACATCTTTCATTTTCTCTCTATCTTCTGCTGTGGTCGGGCATTGAGTTTGACTCAACTTCACACCTTGTAGTACGGGCAAGAACCCTTTCTTTGCTTGATCCATTTTGAAATTTTTCAAAACTTTATCAAGGTATGTGCTTCGTGAAAGTCCAATTAAGCGTCTTGATCTATCTCTATAAATCTTGATGCCCAATATATAAGCAGCTTCACCGAGGTCTTTCATAGAAAAACTTTTATTCAAGTATCCCTTTATGCTATCCAGAAATTCTATATCATTTCCAATTAATAATATGTCATCTACATATAATACCAGAAATGCTATAGAGCTCCCACTCACTTTCTTGTAAATACAGGCTTCTCCAAAAGTCTGTATAAAACCATATGCTTTGATCACACTATCAAAGCGTTTATTCCAACTCCGAGATGCTTGCACCAGTCCATAAATGGATCGCTGGAGTTTGCACACTTTGTTAGCACCTTTTGGATCAACAAAACCTTCTGGCTGCATCATATACAACTCTTCTTCCAGAAATCCATTCAAGAATGCAGTTTTGACATCCATTTGCCAAATTTCATAATCATAAAATGCAGCAATTGCTAACATGATTCGGACAGACTTAAGCATCGCTACGGGTGAGAAAGTCTCAACGTAGTCAACCCCTTGAACTTGTCGAAAACCTTTTGCAACAAGTCGAGCTTTATAAACAGTTACATTACCATTAGCGTCAGTCTTCTTCTTAAAAATCCATTTATTCTCAATGGCTTGCCGATCATCGGGCAAGTCAACCAAAGTCCATACTTTGTTCTCATACATGGATCCCATCTCAGATTTCATGGCCTCTAGCCATTTTGCGGAATCTGGGCTCATCATCGCTTCCTCATAGTTCGTAGGTTCAGCATGGTCAAGTAACATGACTTCCAGAATAGGATTACCGTACCACTCTGGTGCGGATCTTACTCTGGTAGACCTACGAGGTTCATTAGAAACTTGATCTGAAGTTTCATGATCAATATCATTAGTTTCCTCACTGATTGGTGTAGTTGTCACAGAAACCGGTTCCTATGATGAACTACTTTCCAATAAGGGAGCAGGTACAGTTACCTCATCAAGTTCTACTTTCCTCCCACTCACTTCTTTCGAGAGAAACTCCTTCTCTAGAAAGGATCCGAATTTTGCAACGAAAATCTTGCCTTCAGATCTGTGATAGAAGGTGTACCCAACAGTCTCTTTTGGGTATCCTATGAAGACACATTTCTCTGATTTGGGTTCAAGCTTATCTGGTTGAAGTTTCTTCACATAAGCATCGCAGCCCCAAACCTTAAGAAATGACAACTTTGGTTTCTTGCCAAACCACAGTTCATGAGGCGTTGTCTCAACGGATTTTGATGGTGCCCTATTTAACGTGAATGCGGCTGTCTCTAAAGCAGAACCCCAAAACGATAGCGGTAAATCAGTAAGAGACATCATAGATCGCACCATATCTAGTAAAGTACGATTATGACATTCGGACACACCATTTCGTTGTGGTGTTCCGGGTGGTGTGAGTTGAGAAACTATTCCGCATTGTTTCAAATGTAAACCAAACTCGCAACTCAAATATTCTCCTCCACGATCAGATCGTAGAAATTTTATCTTCTTGTTACGATGATTTTCCACTTCACTCTGAAATTCTTTGAACTTTTCAAATGTTTCAGACTTGTGTTTCATTAAGTAGATATACCCATATCTTCTCAAATCATCTGTGAATGTCAGAAAATAACGATACCCGCCGCGAGCCTCAACATTCATTGGACCACAAACATCAGTATGTATGAATTCCAACAAATCAGTTGCTCGCTCCATAGTTCCGGAGAATGGCGTTTTAGTCATCTTGCCCATGAGGCACGGTTCACAAGTACCAAGTGATTCATAATCAAGTGATTCCAAAAGCCCATCAGTATGGAGTTTCTTCATGCATTTTACACCGATATGACCTAAACGACAGTGCCACAAATAAGTTGCACTATCATTATCAACTCTGTATCTTTTGGTTTCAACACTATGAATATGTGTATCACTACTATCGAGATTCATTAAAAATAGACCACTCTTCAAGGGTGCATGACCATAAAAGATATTACTCATATAAATAGAACAACCATTATTCTCTGACTTAAATGAATAACCGTCTCGCATCAAACAAGATCCAGATATAATCTTCATGCTCAACGCTGGCACCAAATAACAATTATTTAGGTCTAAAACTAATCCCGATGGTAGATGTAGAGGTAGCGTGCCGACCGCGATCACATCGACTTTGGAACCATTTCCCACGCGCATCGTCACCTCGTCCTTAGCCAATCTTTGCTTAATCCGTAGTCCCTGTTTTGAGTTGCAAATATTAGCAACAGAACCAGTATCAAATACCCTGGTACTACTGCGAGCATTAGTAAGGTACACATCAATAACATGTATATCACATATACCTTTGTTCACTTTGCCATCCTTCTTATCCGCCAAATACTTGGGGCTGTTCCGCTTCCAGTGTCCAGTCTGCTTGCAGTAGAAGAACCCAGTCTCAGGCTTAGGTCCAGACTTGGGTTTCTTCTCTTGAGCAGCAACTTGTTTGCTGTTCTTCTTGAAGTTCCCCTTCTTCTTCCCTTTGCCATTTTTCTTGAAACTGGTGGTCTTGTTAACCATCAACACTTGATGCTCCTTCTTGATTTCTACCTCCGCGGCTTTTAGCATTGCGAAGAGCTCGGGAATAGTCTTGTCCATCCCTTACATGTTATAGTTCATCACGAAGTTCTTGTAGCTTGGTGGCAGTGATTGAAGAATTCTGTCAATGACACTATCATCAGGAAGATTAACTCCCAGTTGAATCAAGTGATTATTATACCCAGACATTTTGAGTATGTGTTCACTGACAAAACTATTCTCCTCCATCTTGCAGCTATAGAACTTATTGGAGACTTCATATCTCTCAATCCGGGCATTTGCTTGAAATATTAACTTCAACTCCTGGAACATCTCATATGCTCCATGACATTCAAAACGTCGTTGAAGACCCGGTTCTAAGCCGTAAAGCATGGCACACTGAACTATCGAGTAGCCATCAGCTTTTCTCTACCAGACGTTCTTAACGTCGTCAGTTGCATCAGCAGCAAGCCTGGCACCCAGCGGTGCTTCCAGGACGTAATTCTTCTGTGCAGCAATGAGGATAATCCTCAGGTTACGGACCCAGTCCGTGTAATTGCTACCATCATCTTTCAACTTTGCTTTCTCAAGGAACGCATTAAAATTCAACGGAACAACAGCATGAGCCATCTATCTACAACAAACATAGACAAGCAAAATACTATCAGGTACTAAGTTCATGATAAATTTAAGTTCAATTAATCATATTACTTAAGAACTCCCACTTAGATAGACATCCCTCTAATCTTCTAAGTGATTACGTGATCCATATCAACTACACCATGTCTGATCGTCACGTGAGATGGAGTAGTTTCAACGGTGAACATCAATATGTTGATCATATCTACTATATGACTCACGCTCGACCTTTCAGTCTCCGTGTTCCGAGGCCATATCTGTTATATGCTAGGCTCGTCAAGTTTAACCTGAGTATTCCGCGTGTGCAACTGTTTTGCACCCGTTGTATTTGAACGTAGAGCCTATCACACCCGATCATCACGTGGTGTCTCAGCACGAAGAACTTTCGCAATGTTGCATACTCAGGGAGAACACTTCTTGATAATTTAGTGAGAGATCATCTTAAAATGCTACCGTCAATCAAAGCAAGATAAGATGCATAAAGGATAAACATCACATGCAATCAATATAAGTGATATGATATGGCCATCATCATCTTGTGCTTGTGATCTCCATCTTCGAAGCACCGTCGTGATCACCATCGTCACCGGCGCGACACCTTGATCTCCATCGTAGCATCGTTGTCGTTACGCCATCTATTGCTTCTACGACTATCGCTACCATTTAGTGATAAAGTAAAGCAATTATAGGGCGTTTGCATTTCATACAATAAAGCGACAACCATATGGCTCCTGCCAGTTGCCGATAACTTCGGTTACAAAACATGATCATCTCATACAATAAAATATAGCATCACGTCTTGACCATATCACATCACAACATGCCCTGCGAAAACAAGTTAGACATCCTCTACTTTGTTGTTGCAAATTTTACGTGGCTGCTACGGGCTTTAGCAAGAACCGTTCTAACCTACGCATCAAAACCACAACGATAGTTCGTCAAGTTAATGATGTTTTAACCTTCGCAAGGACCGGGCGTAGCCACACTCGATTCAGCTAAAGTGAGAGAGACAGACACCTGCCAGTCACCTTTAAGCATGAGTGCTCGTAACGGTGAAACCAGTCTCGCGTAAGCGTACGCGTAATGTCGGTCCGGGCCCCTTCATCTCACAAAACCGCTGAGCCAAAGCATGACATGCTGGTAAGCAGTATGACTTGTATCGCCCACAACTCACTTGTGTTCTACTCATGCATATGACAATGACATCTACGCATAAAACCTGGCTCGGATTCCATTGTTGGGGAACGTAGTAATTTCAAAAAAATTCCTACGCACACGCAAGATCATGGTGATGCATAGCAATGAGAGGGGAGAGTAATGTCCACGTACCCTCATAGACCGTAAGCGGAAGCGTTATGACAACGCGGTTGATGTAGTCGTACGTCTTCACGATCCGACCGATCCAAGTACCGAACGTACGGCACCTCCGAGTTCAGCACACGTTCAGCTCGATGACAATCCCCGGACTCCGATCCAGCAAAGTGTCGGGGATGAGTTTCGTCAGCACGACGGCATGGTGACGATGATGATGTTCTACCGGCACAGGGCTTCGCCTAAGCTTCACAACGATATGACCGAGGTGGAATATGGTGGAGGGGGGCACCACACACGGCTAAGGAACGATCACGTAGATCAATTTGTGTGTCCTACGGTGCCCCCCTGCCCCCGTATATAAAGAAGGGAGGGGGAGGTGCGGCCGGCCCCCAAGGGGTGCGCCTGGAGGAGTCCTACTCCCACCGGGAGTAGGACTCCCCCATCTTGCCTTGGTGGAGAAGGAAAGGGGGGAGGGGAAAGAGGAAAGGGGGGCGCCGCCCCCCCTCCTTGTCCTATTCGGACTAGGGGGAGAGGGGGCGCGCGGCCTGCCCTGGCCGGCCCTCCTCTTCTCCCTCATGGCCCATCTAGGCCCAATAACCCCCGGGGGGTTCCGGTAACCCCCCGGTACTCCGGAAAAATCCCGGTTTCTCCTGGAACGTTTTCGATATCCAAATATAGGCTTCCAATATATCAATCTTTATGTCTCGACCATTTCGAGATTCCTCGTCATGTCCTGGATCACATCCGGGACTCCGAACAACCTTCGGTACATCAAAATATATAAACTCATAATGAAACTGTCATCGTAACGTTAAGCGCGCGGACCCTACGGGTTCGAGAACTATGTAGACATGACCTAGAACTATCCTCGGTCAATAACCAATAGCGGAACCTAGATGCTCATATTGGCTCCTACATATTCTACGCAGATCTTTATCGGTCAAACCGCATAACAGCATACGTTGTTCCCTTTGTCATTAGTATGTTACTTGCCTGAGATTTGATTGTCGGTATCTAATACCTAGTTCAATCTCGTTACCGGCAAGTCTCTTTACTCGTTACGTAATGCATCATTCCGTAACTAACTCATTAGCTACATTGCTTGCAAGGCTTATAGTGATGTGCATTACCGAGAGGGCCCAGAGACACCTCTCCGACAATCGGAGTGACAAAACCTAATCTCGAAATACGCCAACCCAACATGTACCTTTGGAGACACCTGTAGTACTCCTTTATAATCACCCAGTTACGTTGTGATGTTTGGTAGCACCCAAAGTGTTCCTCCGGTAAACGGGAGTTGCATAATCTCATAGTTACAGGAACATGTATAAGTCATGAAGAAAGCAATAGCAATATACTAAACGATCAAGTGCTAGGCTAACGGAATGGGTCATGTCAATCACATCATTCTCCTAATGATGTGATCCCATTAATCAAATGACAACACATGTCTATGGTTAGGAAACATAACCATCTTTAATTAATGAGCTAGTCAAGTAGAGGCATACTAGTGACTATATGTTTGTCTATGTATTCACACATGTATTATGTTTCCGGTTAATACAATTCTAGCATGAATAATAAACATTTATCATGATATGAGGAAATAAATAATAACTTTATTATTGCCTCTAGGGCATATTTCCTTCACATGATCCACTCATTCTTGATGTGGGGCTGCGCTGCATGTCCTCTCGTCCTCGGTTCCAGTTTGATGCTTCCTGGCTCCTTATCGACGGCTTCCGTGATCTCCTTGGTTCTAGAATCTTTGCTCTCCTCTCGACTCATCATCGCTCTTTCAGTCCTATGGATGACTGGCACTTCTGCTCATACTCTTTGCGCAAGTTTCTGTGGGGCTGGTCTTGTAATCACGCGGTGCAAGAATGCAGAGACAAAGCGCTTCTCGTGGCTCAGATAGAGGCTTTAGATGCTCAGGCCGACTCTTCTGGTCTGTCTGATTTGGAATGGACCTTTCGCTTTTCCCTTGAGCAATCTCTGGTGTAGTTGCATCGTCTCGTAGAGGCTTACTAGCGTCAAAGGGGCATGATCAACTGGATGCTTAAAGGAGACTCCCCTACTGCTTATTTTTTTCCATTGCAAATGGTAGGAGGCGTAGATGCACGATTGATAGTTTACTGATTGATGGGGTCAGGGTTTCAGACCAAGCAATCATCATGAATCATATAGTCCAATTTTCTCCTCCCTCCTCTCTGCCAAACCTGATCAGGGCTTCAGGTTAGCTCTTGACTTTTGGGATCAAGGGGATATGGTATCCTCGGAGGAAAATAACGACCTTATGGTTCCTTTCTCTGAAGAGGAGATCTTTACCTCCATTTTCAAAGCTAACCCTAACCCTGCTTTCGGCCCGGACGGCTTTTCGATCCCTTTCTTCAAATCTTTCTAGCCCCAACTTAAGTATCTAATCTGTGCGGTTATCCAAGGATTTTGTTTGGGGACGGTGGACATCTCTAGGCTCAACTATGCGGCTATCTCCCTCATCCCTAAGATTAAGGGTCCGGAGCTCATTTCTCAATTTAGACCTATTGCACTTATCAATAATTTTGCCAAATTCCCTGCTAAATGCTTGGCCACTCGTCTTACCCCTGTGGCTCATCGTACCCTCTCACCTACTCAATCTGCTTTTGTTAAGGGGCGTTTCATTCTTGATGGGGTCCTTTGCCTTCACGAGATCGTCCATGATATTCACAAATCTAGTAGTAAGGCTGTCATTCTTAAGCTAGATTTCGAAAAAGCTTACGATTCAGTTAGTTGGGGCTTCCTAAGACAAGTTTTGTTAGCTAAAGGTTTTGATCGTATCATGAAGTTGATCATGGGCGGCCATACTACTATTTCGGTTAATGGGAAAGTTAACAATTTTTTTAAGAATTCTAGAGGCTTGAGGCAAGGGGACCCGACCTCTCCAATTCTCTTTAATTTTGTTGCGGATGCTCTAGCTAATATCTTGTCTAGGGCAGCGGAGGCCGACCACATTACTCCTGTTAGCTCCCATCTTATTCCACAGGGGATAACTCATCTTCAATATGCTGACGACACAATTATTATGGTGGAGCTCAGTGATCATTGCCTTGCCCACCTCAAATTCCTTTTGCTCTCTTTCGAAGCCCTCTCCGGTCTTAATATCAACTTCTCTAAAAGCAAGGTCATTATTACTGTTGTCTCGGATGACGAGGCGTTGCGTGTTGCTCGCCTCTTGAATTGCTCTCTTGGTTCCTTTCCTCTCAAATATCTTGGTCTCCCATTTCTTCCGACAAACTCCTTGCTAAAGACTTTGCTCCCACGGTGGCCAAAGTGGGCAAGCGTTATGCCCTGGAGGGGTAGATACAATACCCAAGCTGGTAAAGTTGCTCTGATTAATGCCTGCCTTTCTTCCCTTCCAATGTTCCTTATGGGATTCTATCTTCTTTCGATCGACACTCACGCTGGGTTTGACAAACATAGAGGTGCCTTCTACTGGAACGCGGCTGATAATAAACGCAAATACCGCATGATCCAGTGGGATTTGATCTGCAGACCCAAAAGCCTTGGGGGGTTGGGTATCATTAATACTCTTGTCATGAACAAATGTTTGATCATCAAATGGTGGTGGAAGATCATGTCCACCATCTTGGAAAAACCTCGCTGGCTTAACATTCTCAAAGCTAAGTATTTCCCTAACTCTAGCCCTATGTTTGCTCGTGCCTCCGGAGCGTCCCAGTTCTGGAGAGATTTTGTTAAGCTTAGGCCTACTTTCCAAAGTCTCGTCAATTTTGTCGTTCACAATGGCAGATCCACTAGATTCTGGCTCGATTGGTGGTGTGGCTCGACCACGTTGGCTATTGCTTTTCCTATTCTTTTTTTCTTACTGTCCTGACCTTGAGATCTTAATCTCTGAGCTCTCTTCCAATAACTAGGACCTGCAACTCCATCGCTCTCTCTCTCCCCTGAAGAGTTGGTGGACTGGCAGCGCCTTGTTGCCTTCTTCCTTGTGCTCTCGGAGGAGGAGGACTTGGTGGTGTGACCTCATTCTTCTTCTGGTCGCTTTTCGGTCAAATTGTTGTATGGTAAACTTATCTCGGGGTCTACTACTTCCAAATTCAAGTGGATCTGGAGGGCCCGTATCCCTCCTAAGATCAAGATCTTTCTGTGGCAAGCTTCTCGTGGGCGGCTTCCAACTGGTGACCAGATCCGCAAGCGCAATGGGCCTGGGTCGGATCGTTGCGCTCTCTGTGGTCTGAGAGAAGACACTATGCATGCTTTCTTCTCTTGTGTTTTGGCTAAATTATTTTGGTGCTGTATTAGATCTTGGTTGCAAGTCGCCTGAAGACCGTCTTCCTTCTCAGATCTTCGTCTCTTGGCTAATAATCTGGTTGGGGCCCAGAGGAGGATTTTCTGCGTGTGCTTTGCTGCGATGTGATGGTCTTTATGGACGACTAGAAACAAATTTACTATTGAGCATGTTTTCCCTGCTAAGCCTGCTGACTGCTTATTTAAAACTTGGGTGTTCTTGCAGCAGTGGAGATTATTGATTAAGGAGGCGGATAGGGATGTGCTTGATATGACGATTTCCAAGATCCGGGCTTCTGCTATCTTCCTATCTCCAACTCGTGTCGACAGTTAGGTGTTGCTGGCCCTATGTTGGCGTCTTTTGTCCCTCCGGCCTGCGTGCCGTGTACTGGCCTGGGAGCCATGTACGCTACTTTTTCTGCTCATTCGTGCTGGGTGATACTCTAAATGTTGTTTGTTTGTCCTTTCTGGTTGTTTAACTCTGACTGGTGGCTTTATTTATAAAGTCGGGCCTCGGCCTTTTATCTAAAAAAATGGTGTTCTAGTACATTGCTTTAATTGACTGGGCCTCTATCTCTTGGTTGGGGCGGCGAGACGGCTGTTTTGCCCCACTTTATCTATTATTTTGGTCCTACTTTCTTCTTTTTCCCTTTTTCTTTTGGAATTGATTTTGTGTACCTTCATGTGCATGAGGAGTGGCAAGCCGACATTAGGTCATGGGTGTACAATATCATTTTGTCAGAAAAAAATAGTGTCCAACTTTTCTAGAAACACAACAATACAGATGTGGCCGCTTACAAACACACATGCACGCTCACCATATGAACACACACGCACACACTACGTCTATAAACACTAACCTTTTCTCAAAAAGAGAAAGGGAAAAAGTCTCACTTTCATTTTCCAAAAAAAATCTTAAAAAATATATTCAAAAACTCCTCACTGTGGCCAACCAGCATGCGCCATGGGGCATAGCTGACTGTCCACCCTTTCACTCCGCCTTAATGTGTTTGATCTCTGAGAAACTTAAGCCGGAATGACAACTCGTAACTGACGGACATGTCATACCTCTGAAAGAATATCACCGACATCATATTAAGTCTAGGACTTGAACCCTGATGGGCAGACTCCATCACAAGAAACCTAACTATCTGAATATGCTCGTTTCGCAATAATAACTATATTAGTCATATATCAAAATTATGATATTAAAAAACTGTATGTCATGTATTTTTGACATAAATACAATTGTGCTTGCATGTACAAGGTCGTATGTTCAAGGAATATCAATTTCAACCATTTTTCTCTCTCCTTTCATAGCCTACAATTTTAGGTTTCAACCATCTTCCTACTGTTATTTCATCTCCGATTTTCTACTGGAAATGTAATGGCTCTTCTTAACCTTTTTTTCAAGAGTATGCCAAAGGCATATGTAACTTTATAGAAGGTAGAAATGTCATTTTTTGTTGTAGTTTCGCGCAAACATCTTGCTATATTACTCGAGCAGGAATTGTTGGTACAAGTGATGGATAATGGCATTAGATCATTTTGTTTTAGTACGCTGAAGACCCGTTGTGCTATACCGTGAGTTTGTATCGATGCTTTGGTATCTCATAATTATTTCTTACGTAGGAAACGACATCCCAGACGATAGTGAAGCTCTGATGGGTGACTTCGTCGATCTTTAAAGCTTTGTATAAGTCCGATTTGACCGTCAGTAGAGTGCGTGTGTGTGACGTGAGTGTGGGTGTATGCCACTATGCGTCCATATTGTAGTCGGTATTTCTAAAAAAATGTCTTTGGTTTTTATTCTTATGTTCCATAATCGCAGTTTTTTTTAACATAATACAGACACAAGCGCTCATATATACGCGTATACACTCACCCCTATGAACGCATACCCGCACACCTTATCCATATGACCACTTTCGAGAGACTGAGTTGGCATGTCATCTTGAGATTTTACGAAGTCATCGTAGGCGTCGTCGATGGGACCGTCTCCTTCCACCGAAAGCGTATCATCGGAAATCCTAAAAAGCGTGTCGTCAAAAATCCATCACCATTCTTTTAATCATTCAACCACATGTTGGTCGCTAATTGCAATTTCGAACACCAATTCTGAAAAAGTGAAAATCCTATCCACGATGGGGATGGGGTGTGTGCCCAAGTTTGCCTAGGCGGAGAGGCCATGGACCCATGGTTGTCCCGGGCCCAAGAAAAGTATCCTAGAGGACCAGAATCCAAGTTTTTCTTCGAAGGAGGGGGAAAAAACATCCTCGTCGTGTGGCTTCCCGGTGAGTTTGGTTCCTGGTTCGTTATCTGCCCACCGTCTCCCACCTCCGTCCACCGCCAGCCTCCATTTCCACGGCCAGCGCCACCAGGTGAGTTCACGGGGACTGAAGGCCTGCACTGCAATCTCCCAGCCCAGTATTCATCTCGTCCTCTGAAAATTCCAGCTGTTGCCTGCTTCTGCCGCCGCAGGAAAACGGGGCGCGGGCGGGCACCATGGAGCTCTGCTGCTCGGGCGTCGTAAGCGGCGGCGGCGGCGGCGTGGCCGGTGCAGGGACACCTCGGGCCCAGAAGTCCAGGACTTCTCCCGGGTTCCTGACCGCCCCGCCCAGGACGCGGCCGAGCAGCCGCGCCGGCTGCCGCCAGCTCGCGGCGCCGCCCTGCGGCGAACGCGTGGGCCGGCCCGGCGACGCGGGGAACGTCGTCCACATGCTCAGGTCAGCCGCCGCCGCCGACCCGGCGGAGGCCCTCGAGCTGTTCAGGTCCGTGGCGCGGCAGCCCAGGGTCGCCCACACCACGGAGTCGTGCAACTACATGCTCGAGCTGATGCGCGCGCACGGCCGGGTCGGGGACGTGGCCCAGGTGTTCGACCTAATGCAGAGGCAGATCGTCAAGGCCAATGTGGGCACCTTCTGCACCGTCTTCGGGGCGGTCGGCGTCGAAGGGGGCCTCCGGAGCGCGCCGGTGGCCCTGCCGGTGATGAAGGAGGCCGGGATTGCCTTGAACGCCTACACCTACAATGGCCTCATCTATTTCCTCGTCAAGTCTGGCTTCGACAGGGAGGCCATGGAGGTGTACAAGGCCATGGCGGCGGATGGTGTCGTGCCGACTGTCAGGACCTACTCCGTGCTGATGCTGGCGTTCGGGAAGAGGAGGGACGCTGAGACTGTTGTTGGGCTGTTGGGTGAGATGGAGGCTCGTGGAGTGAGGCCAAATGTGTACAGCTACACCATCTGCATCCGGGTTCTTGGACAAGCTGGGAGATTAGAGGAGGCGTACAGAATTCTTCGCAAAATGGAGGAAGAGGGGTGCAAGCCCGATGTCGTCACCAATACTGTCCTTATACAGATTCTCTGTGATGCCGGTCGACTTGCTGATGCCAAGGATGTATTTTGGAAGATGAAAGCGAGTGATCAAAAGCCTGATAGAGTGACCTACATTACTCTCCTAGACAAGTGCGGCGACAATAGTGACTCGCGGTCAGTAAGTGAAATATGGAATGCATTGAAAGCTGACGGGTATAACGACAATGTCGTTGCTTATACTGCAGCTGTCGATGCATTGTGCCAAGTTGGGAGGGTCGATGAAGCCTCAGGTGTTTTCGATGAGATGAAACAAAAGGGTATAGTACCTCAGCAGTATTCATACAACTCCTTGATATCTGGATTTCTTAAAGCTGATAGGTTTAACCGTGCTCTAGAGCTGTTCAACCATATGAATATTCATGGTCCTACTCCAAATGGATACACACATGTTCTGTTCATAAATTACTATGGAAAATCTGGCGAATCTCTGAAAGCACTTAAAAGGTATGAGCTTATGAAGAGCAAAGGGATTGTTCCCGATGTTGTTGCTGGTAATGCTGTTTTGTATGGTCTTGCTAAATCTGGGCGGCTGGGAATGGCAAAAAGGGTCTTCCATGAATTGAAAGCTATGGGGATTTCTCCAGATAATATCACCTACACTATGATGATCAAGTGTTGCAGCAAGGCATCCAATGCTGATGAGGCCATGAAAATCTTCTCTGAAATGATCGAAAACAGATGTGCTCCTGATGTTCTTGCAATGAATTCTTTGATTGATATGCTCTACAAGGCAGGCAGGGGAAATGAAGCCTGGAAAATCTTCTATGAACTGAAAGAAATGAACCTTGAACCCACTGACTGTACTTACAACACACTTTTGGCAGGATTAGGAAGAGAAGGTAAAGTCAAGGAGGTGATGCAACTGCTTGAAGGAATGAACTCTAATAGCTTTCCACCTAATATAATAACGTACAATACTGTTCTGGATTGTCTCTGCAAAAATGGGGAGGTGAACTATGCACTGGGCATGCTTTACAGTATGACGATGAACGGTTGCATGCCTGACCTTTCATCTTACAACACTGTGATGCATGGTCTTGTTAAAGAGGACAGATTGGATGAGGCATTCTGGATGTTTTGTCAGATGAAAAAGGTTCTTGCTCCAGATTACGCAACAGTGTGTACTATCCTCCCTAGTTTTGTGAGGAGTGGATTAATGAAGGAAGCTCTGCATACTGTTAAAGAATATATTCTTCAACCTGATTCTAAAGTGGATAGACCTTCGGTCCACTCACTGATGGAAGGGATACTGAAGAGGGATGGTACAGAGAAGTCAATTGAGTTTGCCGAAAACATAGCATCAAGTGGCATTCTTATGGATGATTTGTTTTTGTGCCCAATAATTAGGCACCTTTGCAAGAATAAGGAGGCTCTGGCAGCACATGAACTTGCCAAGAAGTTTGAGAATTTTGGTGTTTTGCTAAAAATTGGGTCATATAATGCTCTTATTTGCGGCCTTGTGGATGAAGACCTGATTGATATCGCTGAAGAGTTGTTCTCTGAGATGAAGAGACTCGGATGTGACCCTGATGAGTTTACTTACCATTTGATTCTCGATGCCATGGGGAAGTCGATGCGGATCGAGGATATGCTGAAAGTCCAAGAAGAGATGCATAACAAGGGATACAAATCAACTTATGTTACCTATAACACAATCATTTCGGGTCTTGTAAAATCAAAAATGTTGGACGAGGCTATAAACTTATACTACCAGCTGATGAGCGAAGGCTTCTCTCCCACCCCATGCACATATGGTCCTCTTCTTGATGGGCTGTTGAAAGATGGAAATGTAGAAGATGCAGAAGTTCTTTTTGATGAGATGGTGGAGTGTGGATGCGAACCCAACTGCGCCATCTACAACATTCTGCTCAATGGATATCGATTAGCAGGTGACACAGAGAAAGTTTGTGAGCTCTTTGAGAATATGGTGGAGCAGGGGATAAACCCAGATATAAAATCATATACAGTTGTCATCGACACCCTCTGCACAGACGGGCGGTTGAATGATGGCCTGTCTTACTTCAAACAGCTGACAGATATGGGACTTGAGCCTGACCTCATCACCTATAACTTGCTCATACACGGTCTAGGTAAATCTGGAAGACTAGAGGAAGCACTCGCCCTCTACGATGACATGGAGAAGAAAGGAATCGCCCCGAACCTGTACACGTACAACTCACTGATCCTCTACCTGGGCAAAGCGGGGAAGGCCGCGGAAGCCGGCAAAATGTACGAAGAACTGCTGGCGAAAGGCTGGAAGCCCAATGTTTTCACATACAACGCCCTTATCCGGGGGTACAGTGTTTCTGGCAGCCCTGAAAACGCCTTTGCGGCCTACGGTCGGATGATTGTTGGAGGGTGCCGGCCTAATTCGAGCACCTACATGCAACTTCCAAATCAAATGTTGTAACTGACAAGTTAGTTACTGTGTGAACTGCTTTCTGTATAGTCCTGTTCTATAATTGGGGAAATGATCAACCGTAGATAGTGATCAGCAGTGACGCATCTGAGAGTACTCCTAGATCGCATTCTGCACTAATGTACTCCCTCCGTTCCTAAATGTAAGTCTTTGTAGAGATTTCATTATAAACTGCATACAGATGTATATAGATGCATTTTAAGTTTAGATTCATTCATTTTGCTCCGTATGTAGTCCATTTAGTGCAATTTTTACAAAGACTTATATTTAGGAACGGAGGGAGTACGTACCATTTTTGCTGGCAGAAATTTATGCCATACGATACGCAGTTTACGGTGATCGTCTTCGCCCTCTTCGCTTTCAGTTTTTCTTCTTCTTTTGACTGCTTTTTCCCCAACTGCGATTGGTCATTTATATGCCATCTGCTTTCCTGCTGGTGTTCTCCTTAAGATGGTCGCTGAACTTGGACTTATTTGTTCTGGTAGTCAGTTGAGTTGGGGCTGTGGCTCGTTTCTCCGTTTGTTGATATGTCGAGGGCTCGAGGCTCTGTTCGGTATTATCCCTTAGGGTCCAGCTTATGACAAGTTGCGATGAAAACAAACGAAAGGGCAGAGAGGACTGATGATGGACCTGCACAATATCACAAGTAAGAGCATTACTAGTAGAACCCTCAAACCCTTATAAATAACTGCTTTTTTGCAGTTTGCGAGCAAAAAATCGCCTAGACTAGAACCCCTTAACCCTCAAACCCTTAAATTTTTTTAAGGGTCCAACCCTCAAACCCTCTCCCAACCTTCAGAAGTAAGGGTTGGGGAGCAAAACCTACCCCAACCCTCACTTGGCGGTTATCCTCGCGCCAACTCCCGCGCGCCCACGCCTGCGTCCGCTGCTGCTAGTCGCCCCCGCCGCCGCCGGCCGCCCCGTCGACCTCCAGCGCGCCAGCGCCTGCCCAGCCCCCAGCCGCCGGCCTCTCCTCCACCTCCT